>NW_028196934.1:37500-41436 GCF_037176805.1 Vigna unguiculata
AATTCTTGGTGCACGAAAGTTTTGAGTTCGGAGGGTTTTGCACATGGCCAATGTTGGCGGTGCACCGCGGCATAGCTAGAAGGCTTGGTGGGGAGTTTTGTGAAAAAATGAAATTCGTGGTTTTTGAGATGTGAGGGTTGGAAAGGCCTCCAAATGTCCCCAAATGAGTACTGTAAAAGTGTTGGTGCACAAAAGTTTTGAATTGGATGCATTTTGCACTTGGCCAAGTTGGTCGGTGCACCGCGACTAGATAGCTTGGTGCCAAAATTTGTCAAATTTAAGACCTTGGCCAAACTGAATGAAATTTTGTGGGGAGGTTCCTGATATTGTTTAGTGGTGGACTGGAAAAAATGAGGTCGAAATTCGAAGTCTACATGTGCTTTTCTATTTTTCCCGATTTTACACATACCCGGTAAGTAAAAAAAATAAAAAAAATAGTTCCCCTTGGAGAAAAATTATGAAATTTGGTGAGCAAGGAGATACCATTATTCTACGAATTACTGCAAAAAATCGCATCAAAATTCGAAGTGTAGCCCGAGATATGGACTTATGTCTGCTCAAAAAAAGTGTATCTACTTGTACAATTTTGCCTTTTGCATATTAACCTCTTATAGGGGGGGAGTGCTCCTTGAGCCGGCCAGCTCCACACTGGCAGGTTTTAAAGGGAGCTTGATGAGGCCTCCCCCCTCACGTGGTGCGTGCGTTAGCATGTTTATCATGGCACAACTAGCCTCTTCATAGTTGTTGAGCTTTATTAATACCAACACACGGTCGTCACTGATCGTTGGTTAGCTCGGCAGCTAGTCCCTCGGATATTGTGGAAAGTTATTTTCATGCCTAGCGATGCTTGACCATGCGTCACTTGATGTTTCCATTTGCTTGCTTGCCCATGGTAGGTGGGGGGTGGACCGTCTTGTGGTGTGGTGTCTTGCGAACGTGAGGGTGTGTGAGTTGTAATCGAGATGCACTTGCTGGCTGGCTCCATGCCTTGCGTATCGAACGGTCAAGCATGCATCTCTTCCATTTTCACCCGTTGCCTTGGGTGATATTGGTTGATCAGTCCCTGTGTTGCCTACCCACTAGACGGTACTTCTGTGGTTGCTTCGAATTCTATCTTTCCATCACGAAGAGGTGTTGGAGGATCCTAATGTCACGCACGTGTTCCATCTAGTGAAACATCTCAGTGATGCACGTGTTGTGGCTAGTTCTTTTGGATGCGGTGCATTATATGAACTCGGGTTTACTTTAGCGACCCAGTTAACATAATTCGGTTGTGTCCCTTGATTGAGACGTTGTCCTTGAACTTGTTGTGAGCAATATCGTTCTTCCACAACCCGTCGTCTTGAGTGCGATGGAAGGCAAATAAGATGTGCTTTGGCATGTCATGCACGTACTCGATTGCGGGAAGTGTGAGAAAGTGTTGTTGACAACCCGTGGGAAATGGAATGTGGCAAATCGTGATGAGCTCTTCGTGGATCTGCGAAGAAGACGACCTTTGGGCCTGTTGGAAACGAGGGAGGCGATGTTGAACTGCGAAGAAGATGGACTTTTGGGTTGTTTGAATCAATGGGAGGCCACGCGAGAACTCCGAATACTATGGACTCTTGGGTTGTTGGAAGCAACGGGAGGCCCCGCTAGAACTCCGAATACTACGGACTCTTGGGTTGTTGGAAGCAAGGGGAGGCCCCGCTAGAACTCCGAATACTATGGACTCTTGGGTTGTTGGAAGCAAGGGGAGGTCCCGCTAGAACTCCGAATACTACGGACTCTTGGGTTGTTGGAAGCAAGGGGAGGCCCCGCTAGAACTCCGAATACTATGGACTCTTGGGTTGTTGGAAGCAAGGGGAGGCCCCGCTAGAACTCCGAATACTATGGACTCTTGGGTTGTTGGCAACGACAACTTGGGGGGATGACACTGGAAAAGAGTGAACTAGGCCAAACTGCGAACAAGGCAACTTGGGGGGATGACACTGGAAAAGAGTGAACTAGGCCAAACTGCGAACAAGGCAACTTGGGGGGATGATGCTGGAAAAGAGTGAACTAGACCGAACTGCGAACAAGGCAACTTGGGGGGATGACGCTGGAAAAGAGTGAACTAGGCCGAACTGCGAACAAGACAACTTGGGGGGATGATGCTGGAAAAGAGTGAACTAGGCCGAACTGCGCCCAAGGCAACTTGGGGGGATGACGCTGGAAAAGAGTGAACTTGGCCAAACTGCGAGGAGGGCAACTTAGAGGAAAGTTGGAAACGAGGGAGACTTAGCCGAACTGCGAAGAAGGCAGGTTTTTGGGAAGTTGGAATCGACTGAAGCGAATACTGAACTCCAAATACGACCGACCTTTTGGTTGTTGGCTTCCTGGGAAGCGATGTGAAACTCCAAATACGACCGACTCTTGGGTTGTTGGAAACAATGGGAGGCCACGCGAGAACTCCGAATACTATGGACTCTTGGGTTGTTGGAAGCAAGGGGAGGCCCCGCTAGAACTCCGAATACTATGGACTCTTGGGTTGTTGGAAGCAAGGGGAGGTCCCGCTAGAACTCCGAATACTACGGACTCTTGGGTTGTTGGAAGCAAGGGGAGGCCCCGCTAGAACTCCGAATACTATGGACTCTTGGGTTGTTGGAAGCAAGGGGAGGCCCCGCTAGAACTCCGAATACTATGGACTCTTGGGTTGTTGGCAACGACAACTTGGGGGGATGACACTGGAAAAGAGTGAACTAGGCCAAACTGCGAACAAGGCAACTTGGGGGGATGACACTGGAAAAGAGTGAACTAGGCCAAACTGCGAACAAGGCAACTTGGGGGGATGATGCTGGAAAAGAGTGAACTAGACCGAACTGCGAACAAGGCAACTTGGGGGGATGACGCTGGAAAAGAGTGAACTAGGCCGAACTGCGAACAAGACAACTTGGGGGGATGATGCTGGAAAAGAGTGAACTAGGCCGAACTGCGCCCAAGGCAACTTGGGGGGATGACGCTGGAAAAGAGTGAACTTGGCCAAACTGCGAGGAGGGCAACTTAGAGGAAAGTTGGAAACGAGGGAGACTTAGCCGAACTGCGAAGAAGGCAGGTTTTTGGGAAGTTGGAATCGACTGAAGCGAATACTGAACTCCAAATACGACCGACCTTTTGGTTGTTGGCTTCCTGGGAAGCGATGTGAAACTCCAAATACGACCGACTCTTGGGTTGTTGGAAACAATGGGAGGCCACGCGAGAACTCCGAATACTATGGACTCTTGGGTTGTTGGAAGCAAGGGGAGGCCCCGCTAGAACTCCGAATACTATGGACTCTTGGGTTGTTGGAAGCAAGGGGAGGTCCCGCTAGAACTCCGAATACTACGGACTCTTGGGTTGTTGGAAGCAAGGGGAGGCCCCGCTAGAACTCCGAATACTATGGACTCTTGGGTTGTTGGAAGCAAGGGGAGGCCCCGCTAGAACTCCGAATACTATGGACTCTTGGGTTGTTGGCAACGACAACTTGGGGGGATGACACTGGAAAAGAGTGAACTAGGCCAAACTGCGAACAAGGCAACTTGGGGGGATGACACTGGAAAAGAGTGAACTAGGCCAAACTGCGAACAAGGCAACTTGGGGGGATGATGCTGGAAAAGAGTGAACTAGACCGAACTGCGAACAAGGCAACTTGGGGGGATGACACTGGAAAAGAGTGAACTAGGCCGAACTGCGAACAAGGCAACTTGGGGGGATGACGCTGGAAAAGAGTGAACTTGGCCAAACTGCGTGAAGGCAACTTGGGGGGATGAAGTTGGAAAAGAGCGAAGCTTAGCCGAACTGTGAAGAAGGCAACTTGGAGGGATGACGTTGGAAAAGAGGGATGTTCTGCAAGTCACGTTTGACATATTGCTTTTCCCCCGTGGGTGGTGTGGAAGTTGGGTCTGATCACCTGTGTCAAGTGCGAGGTCAGAAAGATTG
>NW_028196935.1:0-15000 GCF_037176805.1 Vigna unguiculata
GAATATCTATGTCCTAGGACATAAAATATGAATAATGAAGATAAAGATAATATATAATAATTTGGAGGCTTTATACCTTATTTCTTTTCCTGGGATTGTAGTTCAATCGGTCAGAGCACCGCCCTGTCAAGGCGGAAGCTGCGGGTTCGAGCCCCGTCAGTCCCGACCTAGGATCCGATGAATCGATCAATTCATCTCTGTAGGGGGGCTTAGGATCTAATTCCCAGCAGGAGGATCCTTCTTTCGTTTCGCATTTCTCATCGGACAAATCAAGGAATCAAAATGACAATAACTAGTACCGATTGATGGAGGAGAGACATATGTAGGTTGGTACAATCGGGGGTATCACCATATTAAGCATATTAAGTAAGGATTCAAAGAGATACCGTACAGGTCTGGCTTTTTTCGATTGTTCCTGGCCCATCGAATAGAGTAGCAATCTCTTTCCCGGGAGCACATAACATTTTCTTTTTTTTTTTTACGATACGCAATTAACTTAAAATAGTTACCCCCACAGAGTACTTTTCAGATTCAACCTACCCTTTCTAGCTCCTATTTTTTTTTCTTCCAATCAAAAAGAACCCATCAAATATTGAATGACTGAGCACTCAAATCCTATCGCGAGTCTTGATACATAGTATCTTAAGTCCTTTCCACAACTCCTAATTGGATTCTCCATCGGCCCATCCAATCTAATTCACGACTCAGTCAGTAGACACTACACTAGTAGGGTAGTAAGTTATGTAATTAGGAATTTGAAAACCAAAAAGCCCTTCTTGGATCCTAGGAGCAAGGATTTACAGTCCTTTAGAACAACCTTTTGATCCCAAGATTTCCGGCCCCTTACTTTCGTATTTTTTAATCTCACAATTGAATCTTACTACCCAAGTCGATCCTATTGGCAACGGGCAAACGACGCTTACGCGGGATCTCGGTGCCCTTCTCTTGCTCTTGAAAGAATAGAAGTTGAGTTCGAGTTGTTATCATGCCGGATCAGAAAAGTCAAAAGCCATACTAAGAGCCAGCGGACCTGCTCACGGGAGTCAGGCCTGTTCTGTAGTGGGCAGACGTAGCAGGGCCATCAGAATATAGGAAAAAGAGCCGCTGGAGAAAACCAATTACGCCGGGTTCTCAATTCCATGGAGTATGTAGTGAGTTTGAATTGACCCGGTTAGCTAGAAGGTTCCTTTCGCTACCGTCCTAAGGTTAAACCAACCGTTGGTTTGCTTGAACAAGATTTCACTGAAGTGAACCCGACGCGAAGTTGGTGAAACCTGAGCGTAGCTAATGAAAGGGACTTAGATTAGAACCGACTATAAGCCCTGAGAGCCAGCAAGCAAACCCCCCCTGACTCTCTCTAAAAAGCCTGCGTAGTAAACTCCTTGTTTGTTTTCTTTCCGATAGCTGCCTAGTTAGTTTTTCCAGTTTTCAAGTCAAGCGAGAAAGCAAGTGGAATAAGACTTTCCTTTTTTCGGCCATTTCTCAGCAATAGCTACCTGAATGGAAGCAAGCAACCTTCGGGGAGAAGAAGAAGAGTGGTCGAAGACTACGAGTCGAAGCTAAGACCAATCTAAGCAAATTTCCCTCAGCTGGAAACTCACTATCTAGATAGCTTCTTAGCGCTTAGCTACTTTATTTATTTATCCTTCTGCGCCGCTAGCGCTACTACTCCTAGTGATAGGGATAACCTACTCTTTTTCGCGAGAAGGCCCATCTCGGACCGGTGACGTATTCTAATGATCTGGATCTCTGGCTTATCTCTTACTTTACGGATTCGATTTCGGCTAGTGGGATTTCAGTGACGATAATCAGGGAAAAGGCTTGATTGGCTCTGATCGATACCATCTAAAAGTGCTTGCTTCATCCATTCGTGACATTACTGGTTATTCTTACTAAGTTTCGCCTCTAGTGACTCTTGGAATCATGCGCATGGCTCCATGTCGGCCTGAATTTGGCGTCGGTGTAACGACCGGTGCAAGTAACAAATACTACCTACGAGTCTCATTCTCTCGCATTCGTCCTTACCTGTCTTCTATTCTATTGATCCAGTTTAGGCAGCTTTCAGTCTCTATAAACTTTATGGAATATTTCACAAGATACGAAGTCATCAATCAATGGCATGAAGGAGTTCAATCAGGAACAGAAAGACTTTCAAAGCAAAGGCATGAAGGCAGGATAAATACCTTTACTAATGTGCAATCAGCTAGGTAATACAGTGAGTGAAATTTCCTGTGCTAGCCATAAGTAGCAATGCGGAAGAGAAAGACTAATTGAATTCTATTGCTAGAGGAGATAGAGAATTCAATTAGTTAACTTTCCCCACAGAAAGTAAGAAAGGAAAGAAGTCTTGGTAAGAGTTATGTTATACTATTCAATGGTACGAAGTCACCCGACTCATATCGAGAAAGTAAAATACGATGACAGACAAAACAAGGGAAGCTGAGAAGGGATGCCCTCCGCCGATGGTAGACAAAGTGAAAAGCAGAATTGCAGTTCACAGAAGATAAGTTCAAAGAATTTATTTACCGAAAGAAGGGAATTGCTTTCCTCTTTCCCGGCCTTGCTTTCACTAGTTAAACTACCGCAGGTTCTGGATCGATTGGATCAACTACAACTGGGATGAGATGAACAGAAGGGTGTAACACAATCCGCTTCGTACTGGAAGGCCGGACCGAAACATTCACTGGTTCAACAAGCTCCATAGCCCCCATGTTCGTTTTACTCACCGTCAGCCTTACTACTCACTACTTATTCGATTACCAGCTTTCTCTTACGCCCGTCCCCGCCCCCGACCATAAGAGGTGGATTTTTGCCCATACCCGCTATTACTCCTGGTTGAGCTCCTACTCTTATAAAAGTATCCGGTGCGTAAAATCATCTATAAAGCAAATGGTGGAAGTGTTGACCGATTCAAACCGATGAAATTGGTCGATTTAGCACTCGGCTAACTCCCATCTTATTTAGTCTTCTCCTATTTCTAAGTAAACCCCGCCCCTATATGCCCTGGGTAGACATGTGAAGGTAGACTTTGACCGGTCTTGGTCTGTGTGTTTGGGCGTGCTAGCAAGGCTAAGGCTGGAAAAAGAGTACATCAAGATCAGTCAAGTCATCACTTATTCGATTGTTGATTCCATTCCCTATATGCCCTATCTATTGTTCATGCCTTCTTTACATGTTGGGTGGATCAGATCCCCTTTCAACTCTCATTATGGGAAGGAGGTCTTCCTTCAAGTTCTAGCTCTTTCGAATAGATAGCCCCAGGATCAGGCTAGTATGGCTTGGCATCGTCTGGGTTTCAGGCCCAGATGGTGTGGGGGTTAACCTCCCCAGCACAGGATTGTCTGATTCTGTGTCCTTAAGGCAAGACACTGGTAGAAGCGGCTTATCCAGTTTTAGGGTGGGATGGGTTATTGCTATCCCAAGCATCCTTGCTGGACAGCCACGGACATTTTGTTTCTAACCTTACTCCTGTGAAGGATTCTTTGGTTACGAAGGTGCCCCCCCATGGACGGTGAAACATCCGCCCATTGAGGTGAGTTCTGGTGTCTTATCTTTAAGTATTTGGAAGCCAATTTGCTTGAAATTGAGCTCCGATTGCGCCCTGAAGGGAGTCTCTCTCATGGAACGACTTACGTCCTTCTGTGAAGGGATCCCTTTATGGTCTCCATGTATCAGGTATTTGATAGCAGCAACGAAATGTTGTCTGATTTATCAAAGCAGAACTGCCGCGGATTCGTTGAGGATCTTTGGTCAGAGCCTGATATCATAGCTAGCCTTCCTCCGTCGACTAGCGTATTCCACTAGTTCAGGGGGAGGGAAGAGGAGAATTCTTGAAAGAGAGTCAAATGACCTATCCTTGAAAGCATGAAATTAAGTCAGTCCTTTCGGGTGGCAGCCCAGTCCTTTCATTCCTTCCTTCCTGAGAATAGATCCCCAATAGCTCGCAGATGAGGAATTCTTCCGCTACGACCCTTAGGCGAGCTAATCAGTCTTGCTTTGCCATAAAATCCCTCCTCCTTCTTTTCCCTTTAGTAAATAGAAAAGAAGCATTCAATTCCATGTCTTAAGCATGATTAGGGTTAAGGTAAGGGAAGGATTGCAGCTAGATAGTAGGCGGAGGGGGAAAGCTAGCTGAAGATGCATAGAATGCCATGGTTGGCTCTTGGGGAAGGAGCTTCGGTAAAGGAAGAACGCGGGTTACCCTCTTCCAGTTCTCTCCCTGCTAGCTAGCCAAGAGAAAAGTAAAAACCCTCGCTTCACCACTTCCAAGACTGAAAATCCAATTATAGAAGAATCGACTGCTGGAGAAAGGTTTTAAGGAAGTTAATCAATAGGAGAAGGTATCTTCTGGCTTAGGGAAGGCCCCAGCTCTATGATTGATCTAGGATTACCCGAGACGAACTGTCGATTCTCCGATAAATGTCAATGAGTTAAACATGTTTCCGAGACTTCAACATACATGTTTGGCAGCGGCAAGGAGTGTTTTTGACTTCCTAACACGGATACCAAGGCAGCTGAGCAGTGCAATGAGGAAGAGGTTTGACTTTTTTCTCGAAGCAAGCTGTGTTACAATCCCTCCTTCGCTCCGGCTCGTCTAAGGTCGAACTTCTTCCTTTTGCTTGGTAGCCTTATTCGGAGGCTCATGAAGAAAGCATAGTGACGCATTCGAACTACTTTTATGACGATATTAATTAGAAGAAGTAGGAATGCCGGAATCTTGTTAATTGAATTTCACGGTCAAATTGATAGCAAAAAGCAAGAAATACCGGTTTAGTAGTCTCGTAGCAAGGAAGCTAATAAGACCTTCGACGTGGTGCTTGTTATTTATTTGACGGTTGTTGCACGCTATTTCCGAATGCAATTGAATTAGCTGCTTTCTCAATCTTTCGACGACTTGAAAGCAAACTAGTCCTGGTTATACCCGGAGCAATGCAAGAGGTCCACGCGGGCGGGGCACACCAAAAGTGACAAAATCCCTACAAGAAGGCGGCCTATTTTAGGGATTAGGAGGATTCGATTACAGTGGCTAGTGCTTGCCTTGAAAGACTTGGATTTTATAATCATCATTGTATACACCGGGGGGTATATGGGTTATCAGGAATGGAGTCAATAGCTTGCCTGAACTAGAATAGCCTTATTTAGAAGGGGAGAAAGAGTCAGGGATGGTCGTGGACAAGATTCTAACCCGGGAATCAAATCAATGTTAGGGAGTCAAAGCTATTGGAACAGTGTAGTTCAACCCCTTGGAGACTGGCAAGTAAGCTAAGCTATCCGTGCTGTTGTCGTAGGGCGTAGTGAGCTCGATCTACTGAATCACAGGCTGAGCCGCGAGTTGTTGGTGGAGCTTCGAGTGATCGATGGGCATCTCTCAGCCGAGTGGAGTCAGTTATTTTAAGTGAACTAGGCTTTCCGCAGTTCCGCACGACGATCGGAAAACACTATCACACCTGGCTTGCTATTCCGAGGAGCCACTTTTTTGTCTCGCAGCGGCAGCATCTGTTGTCTTTAGAACGAAGTGCCTTGGTTGGTCGTATCCATCTCTAGAAGTGGGGGATTTTTCACTTTCTATCTAGACCAGTTTTTGCAACTAATTGAATGGATCACCCAGGGGAACCTCCCAACAACTCACTATCCCTCGGTTTCTACCTCTTCCTTTTTTACATCCTTTCTAACAGTCTTGGCGAAAGGAAAGGTCGGATAATGGGCTACATGTTGGAATGCCTCTAAGGAATCAAAACCAGACCTCGGTGAAAAAGGTCCCTATTTTCTATTTCAAAGAACTACTTATGATCTGAGACTCTCTATCTATTGTCTGACTTTCGGCATCTTTATTTACGAGGAATTGCTAAGTAGGCGTACTGGTTGTCTCTTCTTGAAATGCTTTCTTTCCCTTGGCTTCGGTGCCAGCTAGGACTGGTAGCATGGTCTTCTCTTAGGCTTTCTCTTGG
The DNA here is from genome assembly GCF_037176805.1 of Vigna unguiculata. Classification (NCBI taxonomy): domain Eukaryota; kingdom Viridiplantae; phylum Streptophyta; class Magnoliopsida; order Fabales; family Fabaceae; genus Vigna; species Vigna unguiculata. The sequence continues at coordinate 5,949 of NW_028196935.1, forward strand.
TGGAGGAATGGGAGCTGCACGTTAGCACTTGACTTTATGACTCGGCATAAGAGGTCCTGTCTCTTTTCTGTTTTAGCGGGAATAAGCAGTCTTTGTGCTTTGGGCGTGGCACTAGTCTGACTGTGCTTTCCTAGCCAAAGGCAATTCTTTATCTGATCTTGCCAGGAAGAAGGGCATCCAACAGACAGAGTGATGCTTCTGTCATCTCTTTATTAGGATAGTCTATTTATTTTTAGGAAGATGTATAAATATACTGTTGGGCCGTATAAAACTCTAAAATGGGTTCTTTTCTTGCAATTGAATCAAAAGGAACTGTTCTTACCTCAAAGGGAGTGCAGCCAGCCTATCCATCACAACATAATATAGGAAACCCTCTCCCTTGTCAACTCCGAACGAATGCTTAGTTAGCCGTGAATGAGAACTCTTGTTGGCAGGTAGCTCCATGTAAGGTTAGCTCGAAAGCGAGTTCTTACTCTTTGACCTGAGGGGAAGAAAGCTGTGATTACCTGGGGTCAGGTTGACCTTCTTTCTGCGGTACGGCTATGAGTCTTATTAGAGTCAATAGCTGGGAATCTCTTCTTCCGCCTATTAGCGGTGTGACTGTGACTTTATTCTTGAAAAGACTGCTTGACTTTGAAAGAGCTGTGGGCATAGCTAAACTTTATCAAATGCGGGATCGGGATTTCCTCTTGATGCGGTAGAAGAGATCTAGTCTAGGTCAGTGCTTTCTTTTGCTAGAGAATATATATGTTGTTGTCGACATAACCGATGCAGTTAGCTCAAAAGGGAGTTCAGTCACTTCCGGATCCGGATTCCATGATTGTTGAGTGAGTCAAGCTAGTCTGTTTCTAAACACGGGGTGTATTTACAATTATATGAATAAAAAAGATCTTATTCTACTAATAGTTTTCTTACTATGGATTGTTTGATTAATGATTAAATAGATCTTAATTTTGATTACTACCAGTCTAAGGGATATATATATGTTGTCGTCTTATTTCAAAAAGGATCAAATCCCGTATGAAGATACTCTAAATATAAAATGACTCTTCGATGCGGTGATTACCACTTAACCCCACTATTTGAAGATTACAATTCGTCTACCGGCAAATATTAGAAAAAAGTCTTATAATAAAATCTTTATATTTGATGAATTTATGCTTGGAGCTTTATTTTAAACATAAACAATTTCACAATGATAGTAAATTGTGCTATAGTAGGAATGATGGATTTAGGGTATAATGCTAGTAGCCTGTTAAGAGAATACACAGGTGTTATTTCTGAGTGGAGAGACGTTGATTCTATCATTAGCATCGATTGCGAAGAATCTGTAATTGGAATGAAATTCTCATTCCTTTATATGACAATAGTAACTATTGAAAGGAATGAATAAAAATATTAACATCATTTTAGTATACCTAAAATTCATTCTTTTATGAGTAGGGAGCGTTTCACTGTCACTGGGGTAGTATTGAAATACATAAGAATGGTCGGTGTGAAGTTCTTGACTGTTATAATCAGTCTTTTGGGTTACTAAGAGTTATGATTCAGATGAGTATGAGTAGTCTAGTGCTATTTGTATACAGGGTGAAACCATAGGAGTCCAGTATGGAAACCTTCCTATAACTCTCAACGTTTTAATAGCAGCCTTTTTCGGCTCCTTCACACTCCTTATTGAAATAAAGGGGTGCTTCTCCTTCTAAACTCGGCTGGGTTTCCACCTGAGAGATTTGCTGCTATTCTTTAGTCCTATCCACTTTTGCTAAAAAAGGTCTACGCTTGGTTGTAAGGAAGGAATGATAGCAATAGTGCTTTACGAGAAAACTTGAACCTTTCCTTTATTCTCTTGAACCTTTACCTATCCCTTGCTCGTTCTCGTTTGACACCTTTACTGGCTAACTAAGAGACTAGTCCTCTTCCTGGCTTGAAAAGTAAGTAGGTGGGGTAAACATTATCAAGTGAAAAAAAAGAGAAAGTGCTTGCTTAATCAGCAAAGTAAATAGGAGAACTTTAGTCCAGGTGATAGTACAACACTCCATATATCTATCCCATTTTAAATAGGGCTTCCTGCCCTTGCCTAAGGGACGAGGAAGAAAGAAATGAAGCAAGTCATATTATGCTTTAGTTCCAAAAGAAAGCCTGCCAGCGGACTAACCAGTGCTCAAGTAAAGAAGGACTTCATTTCTCTACAGAACTGAAGAAGGTATCTAAGAACCCTTTTCTTTTCCCAGAGTCCCGTCCATGAGCAGCGGATAGGAGAGGTCTTTCTATCTACGACTCACTCTTGGTCTCGAAAACAATTCTTTGACTTGGTTCACTCCGTTCGTAGACTCTATCGATCCTGGAATGGGCAGACGTACAAGCACCGGTCTGTATTCGCGTGGCTCGGTAAGCGAGAACTTCCGGAATGCAAGGCATATATAGCTTTCACTCAACTATATGATACTAGTTGGTATCAGCACAGAAAGGCTATAGCAAAAACTCTTATTCGTCATCAACAGGATAGGACCAGAGCTTCTATTTACTCAAGAGCTCTTTTTGTAACAGAAATTGCACCGCTTGCTTATTCAAGACCGCCACTTCTATAAAAACCAACTGCAGATACCGTACCTTCATGTACAGCTTTCTTCTTGAACAACTCTTTCCTCCTAACGCAGGTCAGACGCTTTCTTATCCCGAACTATATGGCGTAGTGTATTCCACTTAGACTCAATTGAAACTGAGCTTTTGTGGGCTGGGCCTTTCCCCTACAGGCTTTCTTTCTAATGAAAGGGCCTAAGACTCAGGGGTGTGCGTGGGTCACATCAGTTTGGTCTTAGCTTATCGTTAGGGTACTAAAAGGCTTTCAAGCCAATGGGAATAGCCCGCACTTGAAATGAAAAGGCTTCTATAACAAGGGCATTACAGGATTGAGAGCAAGTGGTACGATAAGACCTGCAAGAAGGCCCCGAGCTACATATCTATCGCGGCTAAACATCACTGGAGTCACTCGACTTATAAGATGGGATTGAGCTCTACGAAATGGAACCCCATCAAGGTGAACCCCTCCAACTCCAGATGCTTCACAGGGCAATTCAAACAAAGTACAAATAGGCTGCAAAAGAGGAAGAGTCTACGTTAAGCTGATTCTCGTCTTTCTCTAGCTAACTCCTAATCTCCTATCTTAACAAAAGTCTTTATGCGTCAAAGAAAGGAGAGCCTGCAAGCTCCCACAGGCGATGAATTCCGACTTCTTCGCTTTGTAGCCATACCGCATAGAGTGAACAATTCAAAGGAATTGTATTGTATGGGAGTAGCTAAAAAGAAAAGCAAGCATTACAGCGAAACGATCCCTCTGACTTTATACAGAGAGAAGAAAAGTAGCAATCCAAGGGTATGATAGATAGCTATGAAAAGCAATCCACCCGAAAAACTACCAGCTTCTTCAATGGGGATACCTTTCTTTTTCTATATCCTCTTTCCTGGGATACTATCTCCTCTTCTTCTTTTGATTCTTTCTGTTTACCTGAGCTAATTCATTACTAGCTTTCGAGCGCTTGATCTGGCCTATTTGCTGTTAGAAGGGAATCCTTAGCACAGTAGCAGGTAAAGAGAGGATTGCTCGGCAGGGAACTTTCCGAGAGCAGGGCTTACAAAGGGAACTCAAATTGGAATGCTTTCAAAGTAACTTGGCCTATTGATCTTGACCAGCCTCGACAGGTTCCACAGCAAATGTAATTAGCCTTCAAACTATTACCTCAGCCTCCACTCTAAAGTAACTATCCAACCTAAGTCTATTTAGAAGGGTGTCCGCTTTCGCAGTTCTAGAATCATTCTAATCTGTAAACAATGCTCCTTTTACTAAAGCCTTAACATGACGCCTGCAATCATCAACAAAGTGCTTTGCACTGACCCGTCCTCGAACCGGGGAGCTGGGCTGAAGGTTTTGCTCTAACCGAAGCAAAAGCAAACCCATCTTTTACTAAAAGGAAGGTCTTGGTTCTTTCTTATACCCGGAAGTAGGATCTATGTTGAAAACATGAGCAAGGAGCCCTTAGATGTACATAGAGGATCTCTAATGGCGCTGGATGCTTACTAGTAAACCAATGGATACTTGTTGAAGCAGCTTATTCTCAAATGGAGGCATTCTTGTGTGAGGAACGAACCCTATTGCACGAAGAACTGGTTCTGAAGGAATGCTAGCTATATGCTTAAGAAAGGGGTCTTCTTTCAAAGAATCTCCGTCCCTAGTCCATACCCACGTCTGGGGAACTTCTGAACTTCATGTTCACATCTTTGTCTCCCTCTTTCAAGTGAGTTCAGTTAGCCCTTAGGGTCATAAGAGAGCTCATCTTTACTTCCTTTCCTATATAAGCAACTGATTCTCTTATAGCCTTCGTTCCCCGAGGGAAAGAATAAATTCTTAAAAAATAGAAAGATATGAGCTGATCCCCTTGAAAAGGCTGAAGTTCGTATAATGATCAGTAACATGAGTAGGCAATACCATGACTCTTTCTATTTCCAAGCGATGACCACTTATGACTCTTTGATTGAACCACCCGTATTGATACAATGGGACTCATGGATCACAGGTAAAAAGGTAAGTATGTCGATTGATTGAAGAAGGCGAATTCCTTTACGCAAAGATATCTGTGCTTCAATCGTTAGCTGGACTGCAAACTCTTTCATGCTTCCATAAACTCTTCTTTCATCAGCACCTTTGAGTATCTCAAAAGAGAAATTGAATGTTCATCGTTACCGATCCTATCCTCTTCACCCTTCACTATTTCTATTCTCCCATCGTAGACTATTAGAGCATCCAAAGCAATCCAAGGCTCTCTCTCTTCCTTCCATACAGATAGCTATCGATGGGGCATCTTCCTTTCATTTTAATACGCTGTTTGCAAGAATACCTGGGATATTCCTAATTCAGTCTATGCTTTCAGTAAAGTAAGGACTATTCCCAACCTAATGAATCGAATTAAAGGGATTCGGCTCTCATAGCAGTTACTTGAAGTTAAGTTACCTTTTTGTATTTAAGAAAGAATGTCATCAATACAAACCAAGAAAAGCCTAAATGATGATGAAGGAATTCCACGCTATTCCGATTTGCTCAATGTAAACCCTTGTTTCCATCAACAACTGTAGCTGAGGTGTGCCTACTGACATGAAACTCATTTCAATTTCAAACCTTATTAACGGCAGTCTTATCTTCGTTTTTTAGCATTCAAAACGTTTTAGATGTGCTATAACAGCAACTTCATCTAGATTTATTCCAGCTACTGCATGATTATCCTCTTTATTAATACTACTTTGTATAGGATTGGCATGAACTTGACTTGACACTTGTAATACCTCCTAACAAACTGAGCACAGTCTTCATCCATGGCCATTCATCTAGGCCCCCACTATGGATTTCCGTCATAAGCCTTTTTATCTCCACACTTCAGGTAGATTCCGCTGTGGTGCCTCTTATCAAATCAAACTTCCTTCCCTCGGGCAGCTATCTTTCTGAGTGCTACCCTATCTATGGGTGTAGTATTCGTCAGGTATTGCCTGATTGCTCTTATGTTTGAGTACCACGGAAAACCTTCTTATGCCGTTAGATCCATAAAAGAGAGAAAGTTGGTCTTTCTCTCTTTTGCACTATCAAGGCAAGGGTTGCAAATCAGCGTCCGACGGCATATCCACCATAGAGGCTAGAGTAGCTAAAGCATCTTAAAAACAGTTTTGATCTCGTTGTAGGTAGTGGAACTCAACATCTTCGAATCGGGATACCACGGATTCTAGATACTTATGGTACGGCTGTAACTTCGAATCAAGAGTCCTATACTTCCCTTTGATTTGACTAATGATCAGGGCAAAATCTCTTCTTTTTAAGTGGCCTTAGAAAAACAGTTAAAACTAAAAATTTGAATTCGAAGTCAGTCTTTTGAGTGAGTTCCTCGACCCGAGTCCGTCACGAGCGGATGCGGAGTCGTAAAACTGAATAAACCCCGTTGATGCTAATTCGTCAATGATGACTGCAGAAGGGTGGGAATGTAGTCAACTCAACTAGAAAAGTTATGGATTGAAGGCCGATTCCGCATATAGATAAACCGACCTTCTCTATTCCAAATTCGAATCATGGTTTGGGTAGGACCTAGTAGGCCATCTCGTTGCCCACTCTCAAGGTATAGGTGGGGCCTGGTCCCTTCCTCCTGGAAAACCCCTTAGTATGGTTACTTCCGTTAGTAGAGCACAAGCTCCGAAGTCTGATCCTGAATCCAGAGGCGATCTTCCCTTGAAATGTGAGCTCTTTACTGTCATGGTAGCCCATCAACTCGCCCTGCCGATGATCAAATTATGCGTAAGGCAGTATTGAAGCTGTTAATGGCGCATCCCTCTTCCGGTTTTTGGTTTGGTTGGTATAGTCCCTTCGGTGAGAAAAAGAGGCCGCTTATGTATGCTTCTTCCTGTCCAGCAAGATGTCTTCTGTCGAGAAGGTTATATCTGCACTCTGGACTTTCTTCATTGGTGCTTCCATGTACTCATCTTCGATGCTTTGAACTTCCACCCTGTTGACATGTAGGGCATACTTTCTTTTATTTGCTTCCTACTACTAAGCTTTATTCCTATCTACGGTAGCTGACGCAGCAAGACCCGAGGAATCAGATACGGATCTTTTTAAGTATCTTTCGCTGGGGCAAAGAGGGAGGACTTTCGGAAGAAGGCGTCGTCCGCTGATGATCTTGAGGTTGGGAGGCGGGTCAGGGGGAGAACTAATGCTTGTGGATAGCCCGCTAAAACTCCTGACTTAGGCTTTCCCCCCGGAAGAGCTGATGCTACTTACTAAGATACTTCCGTTAGTGAGGAGAGAACTATAGGCTTTAGCCCAAAGACAGAGTCAGGGATTTCTTAACAATCGAGTCCTGAAATAAGACAAGACAGGGGGTGGAGTGAGCCTAGAGTAGAATAAGACTCCCTCTTAAACTCTCAACTCATACCAGGGCAGGCAGGGAAAGACTGAGACTACCGATACCGAGCCGGGGTTGATGAAAGATCACAGGATAGATACCCTATGGTTTGGTTGGTCTCTATGCCTGCTTCACTTCGTAGCATTAAGGGGACAGTGCAATGAGGGAAATCGACTAGGAACGCGATGTCTTCCCATAAAATGAAGAGTGGAGGGGACTTCGACTGCCTTCTTGTATCGGGTGAAGAGAAGGGGGTGGTAGGCTTAGTAGGGCTCGAACCTACAATATTACCGTTATGAGCGGTACGTTTCAACCGATTAAACTATAAGCCCCTACGGATCTCTACATGCAATTCGCTCACTTCGGGAAGAGTGGACGGAAAGAGGAGGCCTTTGCTCTATCTGCTTCTTCCTCTTCCCAGGAATGAACAATTGGATAAAAAAATTTCTTCTTTGTTTGTATATATATATATATAAATAAGAAAATAAAGATTAAGCAAGCGGCCCTTTCGTGACTCAAACTGCCGGTACGCTTTCCGGCTCGCAACGACTCAAACGGGCGGGGGCTATCTATTTGCTTGCAATGCGGGCTGTTCGCCTTTCGGATTCGGAAAGGGTTCGCCTATTTGATTTTGATTCAAAAGGCGCTACTAAACTACTCTAGTACAGCTAGTGTTAGTAGTACAACAGAATGCCGTTCACCCCGCAATCCCTTCTTCTTCAAGAGCTCCCTATTCTCTAGCAGCCCCTTCTTTCACAGCTCCTTCTCAAGCACTTGCCATTGTCTGGAAATTGGCCTTGCCCCATTCTTCGAGGCGCATCAATTCCTTGCCTTTGCTCTCATTGCTGCTGGAAGTCCAGTCTTTTAAGTGAAGTGAAATCCCAAAAATGGAAAGTCAGTAGTCATTGTCGGGATGGAAAGCTACTCTTCAACCACTTATTTAAGCGCTATGCACCTAAGCTCAGTCTTTCTGGCAGCTATCTTGCTAAACCTAGATTCTTGCTAAATAGTTCCTTTTTCTTCTCTCTTTATGCTCGAAATCGTACTCATTCGACATCGAATTTCATGGGCTGGGCATACCTTCTTTAGCTTAGCTCATTTTTATCTTTATTTTACTTTTAGGAAGATCCCACGAATCGTCTTCTATCGACATCGTCTGCTTACTCTTATCGTACGCTCTTCTTACCCAACCCAAATCGTCTGGTACTTTGTCCGCTCTCCCTTTCCTGGTGAAGGAGAGAGAGTTTTACAAGCTGATGCAGCTAAGAAAGTCTCGTTGAAAGCAGGAACGAAGACTGTGACGACTATTTGAACTAGTTTCAAAGGCTTGATTGACCCTTGGGAGTGAATCTGGCTAGGGCGCCCTCGTAAGGCGTAGGGTAGGGATTTGAAACCGGAGGCCTCTCCTCATCTAGTTCTTTCGTTACGCCGAGAAGAAGCAGAAAGAAGCTTGGAAGAAGAGATGGTCAATCTTCATCTTATGGGCGAGACTGCTAAAAAAGAGGCTCTTTAAAGCCAGAACGAGTCCTCTCTTGCGGGAGGGATAGGCGGGAAAGGGGGAGGAGGTCTTCAGTCACTCCGTTTTTGAATTGGGTCACGAATGGTATTCGATTTCTTTTAACAGCAAAAAAGCATTCGAACTTGGGAGATGCGAAAAAGAATCAGGTTCTTTTTTATATTCCTTCTTCAAGATAGTACGCACAGGTGAGAACATCCCTAATCGAATGGCCTAGCTTTGCTTCTTCCTCTTTCTCTGCTTCGGTTTACCAAAGGGGGTGAGGTCGACCTTCTTTCGGTGGTACCTTTTCTGTCTAGCTCGTTCTCTTGGTCAAAACAACTACTCCTTAGTGGCCAATAAGAATCAGAATCGCCCGGGATGAGTGAGAGCTAAAAGAAAAGCCTAGCGGCAATTCCCGATCTTCTCTTGATAGAAAGATCATATCAACACCGAACGAAGACAGATCGTAGTTACGAGAAGAAAGGTATGCCGGTTGATGGATGTAGTTCATTCTAGAAGTAGTTTGTTAACCGAATTGAATTGTTCGGTCGTGGTACTTTTGCTTGCTATTCAAACACATTGTCGAAAGGGGAAGATCGAATTAGCTCTGGTTCAAGAA
>NW_028196935.1:22500-25000 GCF_037176805.1 Vigna unguiculata
CTAACAAAAAGTTCCGTCTATGGAGCCTAAAGCTTAAACCATGGCAGTAAGCAGTAAGTTGGCCTAGTCTCTTGCCCAGCCTTCGCCTTCTTCAGTGGCCAAGTTGAAGCGTTCAACGGTTCTTCGGCCTACCACCTTTCTTTTTCAAGGTTGAGCTTGTTCAATTGAAGCTAATGCTATGCTGCCCTTCCCTTGTTCAAGAGAAGGCGAGGACTTTTAGCTACCGGCCCAAACAAAAGAGATTAGCCTCTTGATCGATCGATTGATTGGATTGCAGTACGAAGGGGTTTAAGAAGGAGGCATTGGAGAGAAGTAGGCATGGTGGCCAACCAAGGCAGTGAAATCGAGACAATCAATCGGAAGGAAGAGGGTTTAGTTAGGAGTCCGGGTTCCATCCTATAAGTTGAAGGAAGGGGGCAAAGGAAGTTATCTTTGCCCTTAGTCTTGGGTTCAGTGAATAGGGAAATTAGGTTAGTCTTATTCCCTAGCTGAGTGAATAGGCCGATCTCTCGTATAGTGATAACGCTTTCTCTGATAGGGGTCTATTTTATCTGACTTGACTCAGCTTGACCTACTTGACTCAGCGGTTAGAGTATCGCTTTCATACGGCGAGAGTCATTGGTTCAAATCCAATAGTAGGTAAGGCCGAAAGCCCTGCGCCAGCATGACAGCAAGCACGGACTGGCGGAGTCAACTGAATGACCAAAGCATCGGTTGCTTCCACTTGTGGCCTTCTTCGACCGCCTTGACACCTTAATCTCAGGGAACCCCCTCTCCTCTCTTCTTCTCTTCATGTATGTGGGCTGCCTGCCCCGTCCCGAATAGACGAACAGGAACAAGCTAAAGGCGCGAGAGAGAGTTTATACTCAATGCACCTCCCCTCTTCCACAATTAGGTGAAGACCAGGGGGCCGGAAACCCCAACGGTAAACCTTTCACCGCGCCACACGATTCTTTCGCGAAGCGCTCTCTCAGACGCACTCCTGCCTCCGCAAGCAAAGAGGTTTCAAAGATACCAGGCGACCAAGTGAAAGTGAACAGCCCCGAGCAAATCTTATAGAGAGCGTACCCGTTGTAGCCAAAAAAAAAGAAATGAACACATCTATAGTTGTGGACAGTAAAAAAAAGAGGTTCTTCGAAGCTGTGCTAATGGTGGTCAAGGATAAGGTACTAGTTTCAGTGGGAGACATTCAGTCTGCATGAGAAATCTGGGAGACTCCACAGAGAATGTATGAGTCAGTGACAATGGTAAACATGAAGTTTCTTCGGCAACGGTTTTTTCCAAGCAAGATGCAAGAGGGGACGAGCGTGTCTCAGCACTTAGACAAGATGGAGAAGATTCTCCAATAATTTTTAGCAGTGAGAGTCAAAATGACTGATCGTGATTAGTGACCGGGAAGTCTGCTGAAGTCGTTTGAGTCTTTGACAACCACTCTCTCCCGTGAAACTCCTCCTTTAACTATGATTGATCTGACCATTTTCTTTAGGCAGAAGCTGAAAAGAGATTTGAACAGCAGTCTGAAAAGAAAAGACTAATGCTGCGCAAAAGAATATGTTTCAAAAGAATAATCTATTAATCTCCTTCATTCGAAAGACGACAATCAAAGCATCACGACTCGAGGAACATTCCTCAAGGGAGTGAACCGGTGAGATCGGTAGACAACCCGTCAAAGGAAGCCGCTAGGCATCAAGCCCTATTATCTTAAACCTAGGGAGGGTGGCCATTGTTGGGTGGTGAGTTGCAATGAAAGAGCTGAGAAGTTGTGGATGTACTACATAGAAGGTTGAGACTCTCTTGGCTCAAGCTGGAACACTTTCTCTGTGCCTACATACCGAATCAGACAAGTGAATCAACCGGTGGTATGTTCTTCTTCACGTGATCGTGCTCTAGACCTATGGGATTCACAACCAAGGGGGCTGCCCTGCCTGGTCATCGGGCGTACCCTATCTTGAATCTGGGGGAATCCGTCTCGGCATCTGTCCTACTGGCTGTTGAAGGTGCTGGCTGATGAAAGACATCCCCAGAATGCCCCCCTTTCGTGCCTATCTCACTTGTTTACAGCTCTTATGGGTCTTTTCGCTGCTTTCACATGATGCAATATCTGGGCCTCCTAGACCTGCTCTCTCGCCCAAGCCTCATAGCATTCATATTCCAAGCACTAAGTATCCCCTGCCTGCTCAGATGCGTCAATCCGCCTATCGGTAGCCTTTTCCCCGCATAGAGAACTTAAAAAAAAGTTATTGGTAGGAGGGAACTAATACTTTAGATAAGGTTCATTGCTATTTGCTCTCCCGTCACGCTAGCACTTTAGAGACTATCTTAGCCCAGAGTTAGGGATCACAATAAGGATTACCAAAAGTAGGCAGTACTGCGGTACCAGTCCACGACTACCATTTCTGTAACTGAACTTCCCTGCCCCCTGTCCACTCAGTCTCCTTTTCGGACTTCAGGAGCATTGAGTAAAGGTAGGCACGGGGGCTGGAAGATCTACTCATTCAAA
>NW_028196935.1:27500-56006 GCF_037176805.1 Vigna unguiculata
TCTGATAAAAGAAAAAAGTCGATTTTTCATTTGCCAATGAATTGGATCCGCCCCGATTCGATCAATAATGGGATTCTTGGCTAGAAGAAAGGTTCTGTGACATGGACGCCCAACAAAACTCGGTCGGTTGGCCTACCTAACAGATGATAAGATTCTCGATCGATTGGATCGAATTTTGAAAAGTCTTTCTCATTATTCAGAACAGTGGAGCTTTCGATCAAGACGTTCTCGCCTCCCCAGTTTGGGCTCTCGCTCGAATCGGAACCTTGATGCGTTGGTAGGCTTTCGACTCAATCGAATAGCCGGCGCCAATAAAAGAAAAAGTTTTCGCACGGGCTCATCATCTGATGCAGAACTTCTTTCATAACCACCATCCATCACCAATCACATTCCACATCCCACTTCAAACTTATCGATTCCTCGGGTAGCCTCCTCTATAAAAGAAAGGCATTCCAGCTTCAGAGGCAGGTGAGCCGGGTCAGGAAGGAGTTTGACTGCTGGGATGGGGTCGGATCCTACTCGAAGCACTCCACCATGAATAAGAATCTTCGGGTTGGATAGGCAGTAGAGATAGTAACTCCTATCTGTAGGGCGGGCTTTCAAGACAGAGATGCACTACTCCATCTGGCTTGAAGACCTCGTGGGGAAAGATAAGAATCCCTTAAAGGTAAGGACTGAAGGGAATAAAAAATCAATAGAAAAAATCCCTTACCGGCCGACGGGACTCTACGTCTGGGTCTTATTCCATCTTAAACTCGGATTAGGAAGAGTGCCCTTGAACTACAGAAAAATCATAATAAACAATACAAAAAAAGAAATGGATTATCCTTACTTGTTAGAGTAAGCAAGTCAACTATCTGCCGGCGAGAAAAATAAAAAAAGGCAAGGGGGAGATAGGGAAGAGGGGATTAAGGATAGTCACTCCGCTCCATAGATAGTTAACACAGATTCTTGTTTCATTTTCAATTCCTTTCGGGTCGAAAACGCGGGCGTGGGGCTGTGCCCATTCTTTCTCCCTCTTCTTCCGCTTACTTAACAACCGGAATAAGGAACCTTAGAATTCACCCTACCTGTCGATGAAAAAATAGGATTTGAGAGGAGTGAAGCTGCTTGACCGAATAGGGCAAGGAGTGACAGCTAGCGGATCAGAAAGATTTTGATGGAATGTCCTACTCCTGCCCGAGCTTTCCGATCCCCTCTTCTTTTTTTTATTGATAGTTTAGGGACATCTCTTTGTTAGGTAGGGCCTGGGATCACTAATTAGTCGAATGAGCCCATCCCTCTGGCCTATCATTTATTTATGGGTCGATCCGGCTCCTGCATCTCCATGGGGCCCCGTCATACAAGTTGCTAGGAGTCCCTCTAGTCGAATCAATAGAAGTCCCAATAGAAGTTGACTGACCTGGCTCTTCAATCGACGATCTACTGTTCCCTCTTACTTGCAGATGCCCATGCTTTGATTCGCCCTAGCCAGTGATGAATCCCCAGTAAGATCGGAGTCTTTCATTCCTCCTCCCTTCAGTCCAGTTTGAACCCGTCCCAGCAACGAAGACCTTCCTACTGCAAGGTGAGGCTCCGCCCTTCCCCTAGAATCCACTCCGGGCTTTTAGGAATGGGAGCAGCTAGTCCAACTTCCTTCTTGAGCTGCCGAGATATTGAACAACGAACATTTGAGCAAGCTACCTTGCCTCACCCTGAGATGAGAGGGAAGGTCGATTTGACTCGAATCCTGGACCTGATCTTGAATCCTACACCGGTTAATGATGCGATGGGATAAGTTTTTTTTTCATTTTGCTGGCCCGCTCGTCCATAGCCCAATCCCAATGGACAAACCTCTGATCCGCCCCTAGCTCTAGAATCCACCCGTCCCAGTCCCTGAAAGCCCTCCTATCCTTGGCCTAGCCCTCTTTCTCAACTCGAGTCTTCAGTTAAGCGGCTTTCATCATTGACGAAGACCTGCGCTAATAAGACAAAGAAGTGGGGAGTCTATGCCTTTTCATAAAACGAAAAGCTTTCAGTCCTTGAATGAATCAGTAACAACGAATTCGTGGAATGAGGGATCAAGAAACGGATAGGGAGGGGGATGGCCTTTCCATTATTGGTGGACCTTCCCTTGAATTGAACCGGTCACGGAGCTCTCAATTGAGTTGTTTAGGTTCTGGAATTCCATGGAGAGTTGGGGGTTTCGGTTCGAAGGTTATCAAATGTGGTGCGGGTTCATCTCTCTCGACCAGTTCAGGTTCAAGGGAAGGGTGATCGAGGGGACCCAGACTTTTTATCTCTTTCTTCTCTATTCTATGGCGGGAGGTTTCTTTCGTATCAAGAGTGTGGTGGGGAGGCCAGGGAAAGACGGATTGGATCGAGAGGCGATGCCTACTCTACTCGTTACCACTAAACGACGGACGAAGCCAAGAGCGGAAGGAGGGACTTGAACCCTCAACCTCAGCCTTGGCAAGGCTATGCTCTACCATTAAGCTATTTCCGCCAGCAACGGTAGTGGCGAAGCACTACTGAGCAATTAACGTATCACTTGATACGGACGACTTCTGTTTTTCCGCCGGACCACACTCTTAACCTCCGATCGAGCTACGAGCACGAGTAGGTAGGCGGGGGGAGGGGCGGCTGCCTTTTCAATCAATCTCCGGCCGCTCAGTGCCGCTATTGGTGCGAGTTGTGTTGTAAGGAGTCTTGGTCTCGAGTCGAGCTGGGGCGTCATTTCATTCTCGTAACGGGAGTGAGTGCACCGCAAGATCAGACAAGTTACTCCCTCGCCTCGCAGCGGTGGCATCTGTCTTTTAAGTTCAGTCATTTCCTAAGACGGCTCCTCTTATTCTACGAGAATCCAAGCAGATCCGGGAGCTGAAACATGAGTGTTTGTCTCTTTTTCAACTTCAACAGGAATGCATCAACAAAACAGCCCTTCCATATAGATCGTCGTGGCATGAACTTTGTCAAAAAATGAATTTCTAGCTAACTCCTCTTCCTATTGATCTTGATTAGTTCCAGCTTGTTGAGAGTTCTCTTTTCTTTCTAGACCGTCTCCTGAAAGACCTGCTTATCCCGCATGTGCTTTCCCCCCACTCATTCAATCACTTGCTTGTGATTGCAGCCATTCCCCGAAAAAGGGAGAGACGAGGGAATCGTCCGCTCCCGTTCATGTGACGAATCGAACATCGTTAGGTCCCGAATTCTGCGAACCACCGGACCTAGACCAAGATCTCCATTACGTCGTACGATATATCGATCCGAAGAACTTTCAGTTGTAAGTCATCCATTCTGCTCCTATCTAAAGTGATGCTAGGCTGCTTCACGCAGGTGCGCTTCGCTCGGCCACATGATGAACATGTTTTAAGCTAAATGTCGAGCGCTTAAGCGGAGCTTGTGGTCACTCGTTCCTCGCTTGTTCCAATCCTAGTAAAGTCAGATCCGATTCTACACTACATACGATATTTCCGGCCCTCACTAGCTCTTCGCTTGGTTGTACAAAGAGCATGCCCGAGGGGGCTACTACGCTCACCGCGCACTTGCATCACCACCTGAGCTTCGCTACCGCTTCGCCCAGCTCCTACGCCTACCACGAATCTTGAATCATCACGTGGCTGCTAAAGCAAGCTAAGCTTCACACGGCCCTGAGGAAGCCAAAAGACAGACCCTCTCACGGCCGAAGGCTCCGCAACACGTTGGAGAACTTTTAGATCCCGCCCTAAAACGCCCATTTTCCTAGAGTTCCGAAGTGATCCTCATTCTCACCGCAGCCTTCTTAAGCCGAAAGAAAGCCGGGCAAGAATCGCATTGGTAGTACGAAGGGGGAGCAGAATCGTATCTGGCAGTGGTTCTTCGGATCGATCACAGATTATCGGCCCCGTCGTTTGGCTTCCACTCCAGTTGACCTCTCTTGTTCTCCCCCCCCCCTTACACAACCGGGTGGAGGACTCATGTAAACTTATTCCTTGAGGTCCCCGTTCAGGAAGGCATTTTGAACATCTAATTGGAACAGAGGCCAATCTCGATTCGCAGCAATAGAGAGCAGGAGACGAACAGACTTCATCTTGGCTACCGGGGCAAAGGCTTCCTCTTAATCTATCCCATATGTTTGAGTAAAGCCTTGACTAGCCTGACCTTTTCCTCCTTTCTCCCACAAAGCTTCCCTTCACAACCAGTCCCATATCCAATTAGTAGAATTCGAGATGGGGAGAGTCAAAATGAGACAAATGCGCATTTCCTATCTGAATCGAGAGGTATCAGATCGAAGTCACATAAGTCATGTATTATAATGAAAGTTATTTCCGGGAGAACAAAGTGGATTTATGAGCAAATTATGGCATGAGAGGACCAATGAGACAGAACACTGTTGGATGCATTCCTTCGCTAGCAGGGCTTCGGCCCATCTCAATGGAAGAGTCTTCGGTCAGTAATCTCGTACTCTCGACCGGCTCGAACCACTACGTTATCCATGTTCCGGCTCATCCTATTCATGTCACCAGAACCTGTAATAAACCATCATTTCAAACCATCCTGTTACAGGGAATCTTTGGATATCAGTTCGAGGGGAGCCCCGGGGAATTTGATCAAACAAAGTCTGTGATCGGAGGAAGGAATAGAAAGACCCCTAGTAATCTTAAACAACAAGGACAAACACAAGGTACAGAGACAGAGAGAGAGGCGCGACAGCCGCAAGGCACTTTTGCTTTGCTTTGATTTGATTGTATCGGGAGATGGGCTTGCGTATTAGTTGGGTTTGCTTCTACCGAGGCAATGTTCCGGAAATGAGGTTTATCTAAAAGAGCAACCGGCTGAGCACGAGGTCCCACATTGTCTCCATCAGCGGCTAGGAAAAAGTCTTTGACTCTTCTTCTAGTTAACCACTGCTTTAGACTATTCCTACTATTCATAGTTCTCAATCTGATCTCGTCCAAGTCTTTTTTTTATAGTATTGTCTTATTAAGTATATAAAGAAAGAAGAAAGTCAAGCTTTCGGGAAAGGAGTGAATTATTTGAATACTTCTTCCTCTTTCCCTTCTTCTCAAGCTCTTACTCTTACTGGCGCAGAGAAAGTATTACGGCCAGACGACTTAAACACAGCGCTCTTATCTCCGACCTCCTAGGACCCAAGCAAAGGATTGACTTCGCTAACCTCAGCTTAACCGAAGTCAATATTCTAACAGAACTAGAAAGGGCATACCTTGAATACAGATCAAGATTCACTCATGCACTCTGGAACTTACTTAGGAAAGCTAGCCTTAGCCCAAAAATAAAGGAAGGCAGCCGAAAGCCCTACAAAGAATATCGCTGATGAACAGGCCCATCGGGTGGGGTTGTCAGTTGAGAAGGAAGTCTTTATTGAATTGATCATAGAAAAAAAAGGATAGAAATGGAATCGGTTGTTTAAGTCGGAAGATCAGATGTTTTGAGCGGAGAATCGGGTTCTGCTAAGCAGAAAAGCCTTCTTTCTCTAATTAATGGGTCGATTCGAAATTGGAATGGAGTTTGAGGCTAGTGGAGCAAGCATGAATAAGAAAAGGAAAAAGCCAAAATGAGTGGAAAGAAATTCAAAGCTAAGCCACCACCACCGAATAGAACCGACGAGGAATATCCTGTCCTTCCCTACCTACTGTATTCAAGCGAACAAGTGTGTTAAGCGAATCACTTTCCGCCGGTGGTACGCACTACATGAAATCAATGCCCAGACCACTATGTGCGTAATCTATATATCTATCCTTATTGATTTCTTTCGCCTATGGAGTGTTAGGGTATTGCGAAGCTTCTCACTGGAATAGACTCGAGATTAAGCACAAGAGACGCTTGGGCCTATTACAGACAGGCTCGCAAGCTTAACACGATGAGAAGGTTCCCCACTTAACCCTAGTTTTCGGGTAGAGTAGTGGTCGCCATGCGCCCATCGGTTATAGCCGCTCGCTAGTTGGGGGCAGGAGACAGCCTTTCAGAGAAGAGAAAGAAGGTCTACTGGCCCGGTACGGTGTGGTTTTGTTGGATTTATCCGTCCGCGTACTTTCACTGGCCTTTTGAATCGATCCTGAAAGACTCCCCAAAAAATAGAAGGTTATCCGCTTCTCCGCTGTTTAAGCTCGAAATCTGAACTTTCACAACCACCAACAGGAAGACAAGTCAGTATGGGATCAAAAAAAGTCTTTTTCTAGTCAAGTTCCAGCTCTAGATAGGGAAGGACGACGAAAAGCACGAGTTTACTTTGAGGTAAAAAAAGCCGACGGTGCCTAATCTCCTCGGATATCATCGGCCATCGTTCTCATCGATGCGATGACCAGACATGTCACACCATCCCTCGCTGCCCTAACTCACCAATCCCTAGCATCTACCAAAGTGGTATCCTCTCACGGAGGCTAGTAAGTAGGCTTTTCTCATATTTGTCACTCTCCACCCAGTCCTCCGATGGAAGGGGTACTATCCAATTGTAAGTAGCTTGATTACTGTCTGGCCTTTATCCCTTGCTCATAAAAAACGGATATGGGAAAGGTTGGTGAAAGTGTAAACTAGTGACCTCGAAAGATAGGTGGGCCATATCCAGTCCAGAATGCATTAGACTAACTGCATTGGTACCGAAACATCTGATCAGGCCGTCTGGGGTATATGATATGACAGGTCGTTGTACTAATGATCGGTAGGTGGGACTGATACCTAACTCGGGTATCTATCCCTGTGGAGGGCCCCCATTCAATGATCAGATATGTCCATGGGATTAGGTATGAAATGGGCCATACCAACTTGTTGCTTGAACAAGTCCTAGTGGTGGGGCTCCTCATATGGTTAGCCTCCCTGACCCGTAGCGTAGATTGTGGAATGGGATTGGGAATCTATTTGAGTATGAACCGAATTTCGGAGGGGGTTCCAATTCATATCCGAGCGTTGGTGCACTTCCCATCTGTTCCCGGGCTTTGACGTAAGGCCTGTAGACCGAGCCTCATATCCCTGACTTCAGAGTCCTACGGTCTTCTTCTCCCTAATTCTCTGTGAGAACGAATCTTAACCCTTGCTTGGTCTTTTTCTTCCTCCTGACTCTCACTTGGAAGCAAGAGATGAAGACGTAAGCCTTCCTTATGATCGATCACCCTTTCCCGCTGGTCCAGTCCGTTTTTCTTTCTTCACTTCCTTCCGCTTAGCCGATAGTGGGAACTCTAAGAATTTGTTGAGTAGGCATCCATGAAAGGTCTTCACTAGGGCTGCCTCTTTTCAGCTCTTTCTTAGGCTCTCTCGAGTGGGTTTGCACTCTGTTATGCTCTGAGTTTATCTTATCTTGGCTTCTTTCTATGGATTCATCCTTGTTCTACGCTCATGCTCTTTCCATGAGGAAGACTTGCCCTTGATGATGGAACAACGGCTACCTCGGTCTCCTATAGCTAAACCATCCTAAAGAGCCAGCCAAAGGACCCGCATGCTCGGATCTTGTATCAGGATTAGCTTCTTTCTATAGGAATATATATCTAATAGGGAGAAGCTCTTGCGGAGATATTGCCAGAAAGGCGGGTGGTGGGAAGGATAGACTATATATATAGTAGATCCGACTTCCTCGACTGAAAGGTGAGCTACGGGGTCCAGGTTAGTTGATCTATTAAGAAGGTGAAAGAGCTTCCCTGGGCTTACAGCTCGTGAAGTGAGTCCGCTTTCTCCTTTATAACCCTTAATGCCTTCTAACGCATTCTACAAATCTTCGACTACCCTACAGTTAACAACAAGGAGAAAGGCAAAGGCTTTGATTCCTGAACCTCCCATTGTGCCATCCTGCTCTCCAAACTACAAAGAGAAGACACTTTCATAGACATCAAGAACAGCAGAGAATATCCGCCTTAATCTTTATATAGGTTGCCCCTCTTCTTCTCTCCTAGCTATCAGAATAGGAATCGCTATTCGTGGAAGAAGGACTCTCTCTTATGGCTTTGCCTGCCGCCTTTCACCCGCTTCTCTAAGGAAAAAGTCTAATGTCATGTTGATGCCATCAGAATCTAAAGGATTGATCGAAAGGCAGTGATTTCGACCTGGAGTGAAGCTTTGGCTTTCGGCGGCTATTAGATACGGATTGACGAGTTGACCTAAACGAGTCAGAACAATTGTTGGAACGAGATTGATCACTGAAGAAATGCTAGCTCCTTCTTCAACTCCTGGCCTGGCAAACTCCGATCAATCACTTCCTTGTCCTCTTCCTACTATGGATGCCCCCTGCTCTTAGAATTCAATTGATCAAACCGTTTGATGACATAGAGACAGAGATTCCTAATATATTATTTATTGCAGCCTATAACAGCTGATTCTCCACTCTTATTGCAAAGACATTCCAACTACCCTATACTATGAGGCGAGGCTCCCCTCAAAGGCTGGAAAAAGAAAAGAAGTTAACTGTCCCGAAGAGGCAGACATATAGCTAACAGCTCCTTGCTTTGACGGGGATATCTAAACAATTTCATTGCCTTTCCTTGTTGCCCATGCGGAATCAGGCTCGCTGAGGAATAAGAAGTCTCGGTATGTCGAAAAGCGGATGCTCGTCCAATCAGTCCAAGCATAGACAGATCCTAGTGCTAGTGTCAGATCCTCCTTTTGATGGTGAATGTCGGAAATGCTGTTGAAAGATGAATCCTCTGCGCACATCCAATTCTTCCTTCTAAGAGGGCATTCTTCGATGCATCCACTTTGCTGTCTTATGCTTATGTTGGCATATTCTAATAAGGATTGCCTTATTCCGGATTCAATAGCAACTGGAAGCCTTTCCTTCTTGCTAAGAGCTTCTTTGCCTACTTCTATTCCTTTTTCATTTCCCATCCTTTCATTTGAATGAAGGAGAGTTTGTCCTAGCCAGTTTCCTCAACTCAAGGTCAGAAAAAAGCGGAAGAAGCGCTGTGCTAGTGAATCGAGAAGTCTTTCACAGTCTTATTTATTGAAGTGAACTTTCAGCAATAGCCGAGTTCATCGAAGGAGCAGAAGAGGGTAGAGGAGGAATCTGTCGCTACTGTAGTTGCTCTTTTGTCTCTATCTGTCGGTCCATTCCGTATTCCCGTTCTCTTAGAAAGAATGGCTCTCTTCCCTTGGCCTCGTTGTCTCTATCGATCTCACAAATCTTTTCTTTCAATCAGGACTAGGAAAGAAACTCAGAGGGTTTATCCCATGGATAGGTTAGTTTAAGGGACCTATTCACAAAAAAAACCTAATCCTTGCCTTTTGAACTCTTAATCAAAGTACAGAGGTGAAATGACTAAGATCTTGGTAAACCAGAAGAAAGAATCCAGTTGTTGAACTGGAGAGGCAGAAAAAATAGGGAAGCTTTCAGATTTTCCTTTCCAGAGAGGGCCAAAGCTAAGATCAATGGCTTGAGACAAGATTCCTAAAGGGAAAGCGGCTTATGCACTCGACTCGAATCGAAGAGAACTTTCTGAGTTTTAAAAAGAACTTTAAAAAATTCGAATCTTCTATATTATTTGCTAGCTTACCGGAGTGGGATATCCGTTACTTGTCTCAGGTGCAGATGAATAATTTTTCTCGAGTTAGGGGTTTGGATTCAATTCCTTCTTCTTTCCCGCCCGGCAAAGGTTGCAGCAGTCGGAAATGAGTTTGAATTAGATGGTGAGGATGCGGAAGAAACTAACCAGAAGAGTATAGGTTTCACGTAATATGCTACAAATCAAAGGATTTCCTAGCCCAAATCAAGCTAATCCCGGAAGTGACTTCAAGGTCTAGAAACAGATCTCTAACTGAACTCCTTCACCCGCTCTTATTTCATTTCTTTTTTCTTTTTCGTCTTTCCCGGTTGGAAACATCACCTATCCATTCCATGACATTGAGAAGCAAGAGGTCGTACCCGTCCAGTCATAAAGAATCTGCAGTTCCAACAGCGGCACTAAGGTAGAAAGTTATAGGTTCACTTTAATTACAAAAAAAGATGGGATTTTCGGCATCAAGACTAGTTCTTTCAGTTGGTAAGGACTAACCGGTTCTGGGTACGGAAACAAGCCTCCTCGACTCAAGCGGGAAAGCCCGCGTATTCTTATTCTAATGTCCATTGGAGCTTATCTTTTCTTCCCGCTATCTGGCTGTTCTGTTTATACGTCTGTTCCTCAGTCTTACTTTCTCATGCCCGGGTATCTTTCTTTTATCCTTTCGACTTCTGTTACAGTAGAGTTGTAATGGCAATTACAAGGTTATGCAGGTCTCCTTCTCATTGAGTAGCCTATACTCTGGAATTTCAGTAGCGAAATCGGCCTTAGCATAGAACGTTTACCGCTTGCCTTACTAATAATCGGGAATCTAAACAGGCAACTATGAGACTAATTTCCCATTGTCCCGAGCAAGTTACTGCGTACCTGAAGTGAGTGTGCCCATCTTGGTCTCCTTTCTTTTTTTCTTTATTCATTCTTGGCTCGTAGGTCACAAGGATAAGGTCAAGCAACTTCTTCCATTTCTTAGAATTGGGCACGGTATCTAAAATAGACCATTGAGCGGATCCCCCGATTCTGGTTTTAGCAGGATCTTTTCTTGACACCGAAAGTACATCTTTGGGAAGACCATCAGTCAGGAATGTTGGGCATCTCGGCAAATCCACATAACATATTAGGCAATGCTCCTTTCCTGAAAGCGATCGGACGGGTAGTTTAAGAAGAGCGAGAGGAAGGCCAGTACTCAAACATAAAGCTTTTACGCAGATCGGTAAACAAGAAGGCTTTGATGCGGGGATTCCCTTGTTAGAGTCAAGCAGGAGAGGAATACGGTTCATATGGTTATTCCGCATCCCATACCGGTAATTCCTTATCCTAAAGGGATTTATGTACTTCCTTTTGGATGATTCATTTCATTAGTGGGAATAGTCCTTGTCTCTAACTCACTAGAGGCTAGGGTAATAAAGAGAAGAGGCCTTTTTTTGTTGCGTTGTGGTGATTTTCTTTATCCTTCTGTTTGGAGTAGTTTAGACTGGTCTAGAACTATGTCGGAGGTTAGCCAAGTTTCACACAGTAGTCAGAGTCAGGGGTCTTGGAGCCTTGAATGAGATTCCTTCGCTTCAGATAACTACTAGCTCGATGGAAGCAATTCTCTTGCGGTCTGCACTCTTGTCAATAAAAAAGTA
Source organism: Vigna unguiculata (assembly GCF_037176805.1). Taxonomy (NCBI): domain Eukaryota; kingdom Viridiplantae; phylum Streptophyta; class Magnoliopsida; order Fabales; family Fabaceae; genus Vigna; species Vigna unguiculata. The sequence continues at coordinate 38,581 of NW_028196935.1, forward strand.
TGGGGATGGTGGACTACTTGACTGGGAAAGGCAAGGAGCCAAATATAGTCAAAATATCCCTATACCTATACCTATATCCAATTGTACGGCTTGGCAACTTCTTCATGGCATAGACTGCAAAAATGGAGAGCTTCAAGCCAATATTTAGCAGGTATACCTGCTTGACTTTTAAAATAATAAGGCCGGGGCCCGACTGACCTCTATCAAATGTCGATGCTTACACTCAGCAGTGCGTAAAATAGCCTTCGTGTTGATCCCAAACCCTTTCAATCACCGAGGTAGAAGAAGGGTGCTCTCCTTATGCAATCTCCCAAGTCGAAAAGTATAAGACTCCCGTGCTGGGTTCCTGCTTGATCTAATTTTCTTGTATTTGAGAGACCCGTAGACATAGCACGCAAGGGATCCTCTTATAGGGGAAATTGAAATCCTTATCGACCCTCAAATAAAAGCTTTCATCGATCTTAGGAGCTTAACCCATCGTCTGGCATCCCAATGATGGGGTTATTCTATCTGTGGGAGCAACTAAGTAAAAAATCATTGAATTGAACCGGGACTCCCTTTGTTATAAAGATATCGTACTCACCCCTTTTTAGTTTAGATAAAGTGAAGCGCGCAAAGAGAACAAAGAAGATGGTGAGAGCGACGTGGGGCGCTCCTCTTTACCCAACATTTGAGAATTCGCAGTATGGTTGAACCCGGGACCTGATCCACAGGCCTTGGAACGACTCTCTCCCTTTTGAGCGCCGGCAGAAGTAGGTAATTAGGTCACCTAAGAACTGAAGTAGGGACTTCAGCAACTTCCTTTGGGGTAACTAATGCCACTCTTGGGTGAGAGACTCCGTAGTAGAGTAGCCCTCTCTCTTCACATAATGACTTTACCCATCTCTTAGTTGCAAGGTGGTGGCATTATCATCAATTAAGCGGTGCTCCAAGGCTGAAGGAGCAAGCAAGGGCTTAAGGATTAAGGCTGCACCGCCCGCTCACTTACCTGCTGAAGAAGAACTAGCAAGACCGTAGGGTGATATCCTTCCTTTGATGCTTGGCTCTGGACAGGGAAGAACCCGGATAAGACTTCAAAGTGAAAGGGCAGTAAGCGATGGTTATTGGTTTTGAGGGTGTGATCGATCTTCCCTTAGTCTGATTCATGGTATTCCGGCATTCCTTCGTTGGATTGAAAGGAAGGTACAAAGAAGGGTTTGTCCATAAGAGGTACGGAAGGAGGAAGAGAGGGGATTTCCTTGTCTTCTATGTATGGCTGGCTCTCCTACCTGGGATCCCAACTATCATCCATATCCGTTTACCCTACCTGCTATCGACAGTCCTTCCACCTCTTACTCACTCTCCGGAGGGAGATGGATGGATCGTGCTAGTGCTATCAAGCCGAAAAATGACTGCTTTCGAGCGGTATTCACGGAAATGAAAAAGATGGAATGGTTGTAAACAGATTCGCTAGTTGGGTCAATTGGCACTCTTTCACTAGTGATTGTAAGCTAGGTGCCCTTAAATGACAGGAGGGGAAGAAGCTCTAACGGAAGCATCCAATCAACCGGGAATCCCACCTTTCAGATTCTACATCTGCTACTGCTGGAGTGGAGAATGAATCTACTACCTGTGCCAGCAAACAAATACTAAAAATAAGAAAAGGCTAGGTGTCCATGCCACCAACCAACTCCTGAAAGAAAAACAAGAGCTTCCCCGGCAAACCACTAGAAGTTACCCATCGAGTCGAGCAATGATCCAATTGGAGAAGCAAGCTGCTCTTTGTCACCCCCATTTCCCTCGGGACCAAGAACAAGCTCAAAAGAAGAAGGACTTATCGCAATCTCAGGTACAATGGCTAGTTGGAAAGCCTTTCAATTCAAGCCAATCTCTTGATTCACATTCATGTGAAACCGTTGCAACCGATCCTGCATACCAATCATCCGCCGCTTACAGTAATGGCACTAAGCCAAGGTTTCTATGGATTCAGTCCTGTGGAAAAAAACATATATTAGGGCAATTCAGTTAGTAGTGTCACCGGTCAATCCTTGGGACACTAGCGAGTCCGTCCTTCAAAGCCCTAAAAATGGGGTCCATGAAGCCTTAGATACTCCAAGCCTCCATCTTGATTGTCCTTGAACCTAGACCATGGAAGTATGGTTATAGTCCCATTCCATTAGTGGGATCCATAGCCTACGGGTCTTTCCCAAGCCAGTAAAAGAAGAAGGTTTTCGAGGACTACCCTAAGCCTACAAGTAGGCAGGACTTTCAGTTACAATGTCTAGGTTGGGCAAGCTTGGATGCCCCTACTCCCAACAAGTTGCTGGTCGGGATCGTGAAACTATCGCTGTTTGGTAATAAGGATAATCGTTCTTATCTTATTAGGTCAGGGGCGGCCCGGGGGTTACCCGCGATTGGTAATGGCATAACCAGAAGAGGAGTAGGGGAGACAAGGTTACGCGCTGGGTAGCGCAGCGCATCTGTTTCGGGTACAGGGGCGACGAGGGGTGCTAACCCGGCCACCCAACCCAGCAGGTCAGGGGCGGGCCGGCCATAGGTTCGAATCCTGCCACCTTTCTTGTGGATCATCCTGTCCTGTGGTTACCGGATGATGGGACAAAGCAGAAATTTTGAAATGAGCACAGCACGAAATGTCAATAATTTATGAATTCTTTCATTTATCGTTATTTCCGGGTCTTTTCGTTGCATTCACTTACAACAAGAAACAACCACCAGCGTTTGGTGCAGCACCTGCATTTTGGTGCATTCTTCTTTCTTTCCTTGGTCTTTCGTTCCGTCATATTCCTAATAACTTATCCAATTACAACGTATTAACCGCTAATGCACCTTTCTTTTATCAAATCTCAGGGACATGGTCTAATCATGAGGGTAGTATTTTATCATGGTGTCGGATCCCACGTTTTTATGGATTCCTTCTTTGTTACCGGGGTCGACCCCAAAGCCATAATGTCTCAAAACGAGGAGGCCATAGAGAAGTTTTGTATTACTTTGTCTCGAACTTCGTGAAGAACTCCATTCTATCTCTCCCTCGTTACGAACAAAAAAGTGGGGCTGCGCCCCAGTTGTACACTCCCTTCGTTCTACGAACCCTTGTTGATTCTGAACTTCGTTCGCGAAGGAACCGGACGTTTGACGGGCCAGCCCTTTTTTATGCGCCGCTTTACCCTGAAAGGAAAATTAGCTTAGCTCCTCTGGGTGCTAGGCGCTCCCGTGGTTCGCGAGAAGGAAAAAGAAGGACTCATCCTTTGTTGCATCTGGCACGAGATGATAAAGAGAGAGCTTCGTCTATCGATGAACAGCGGATTGACGGAGCTCTTGGCATTGCTTTGTTTTTCTCTCCTTTCCTATCAGCGAGTTCCGATCCTTTTGTTCGAAATTTCTTCGTTCGTACCGAACCGCTTGCAGAATCAAATCCTGTTCCACAAGATCCTATATCAGCTATACATCCTCCTTGCATTTATGCCGGAGACGTCGCCAGTGCTATGGGATTTGGATTATGTAGATCAAAAATGATGAATGGGATTGTGGCACTCCACTCGCCGCCAATGCGGAAGGATGCCGCCGAAAAGAAGGGAACGCTGCTTCGCTCTGCTGGATGCGTCGGATCCCGTATAACAAGCGAGCTTTTTACCAAAAAATTCAAACATGTGGTCGCAAAATGCTATCCAGCTCTCTTGTTGCGTAGCAATAGAAGCCTGCTCATGCTGCTTTGGCGGCGCTTTTTCGCCTTCTCTTCGCTCTGGACAGGAGCGCTAGTGGACACGGGGGGGGAGCAGGCGAAGCGTGTCGTTCGTAATGAACAGAAAGATACCACTACTTCGCCTCTTTGTTGGAGCGCCGGCGCGAACACAGTGGTATCTGACCAGGACCAGGAACAGATTCGAATTTGGATCTTGACATGTCGGTGGTTTTTAACCGTGGGCATCATGCCAGGAAGTTGGTGGGCTCATCATGAATTAGGTCGGGGTGGCTGGTGGTTTCGGGATCCCGTAGAAAATGCTTCTTTTATGCCTTGGGTATTAGCCACAGCTCGTATTCATTCCGTAATTATACCCCTTCTTCATTCTTGGATCTCGTTTCTGAATATTGTGACTCTTCCATGCTGTGTCTCAGGAACCTTTTCAATACGGTCCGGATTGCTAGCTTCCGTTCATAGTTTTGCTACAGATGATACACGAGGAATCTTTTTATGGCGGTTCTTCCTTCTAATGACCGGCATATCTATGATTCTTTTCTCCCGGATGAAGCAGCAGGCATCGGTCCGTAGAACTTATAAAAAAGAGATGGTTGTGGCGCGAAGTACTCTTGTGCACCTCCGTCACTCGGCTCGCGCGCAACCCCGCCCCGTTATGTTATGGAAGAATTGAACTTATTACCGGGCTGGTTATTCAGAGCCAGCAATTGGCTGCCGGATTTCGTCCCGCAACTATCAGAAGATCGCTTCGGGGGTCACTGTGGCGTGGCTGAATGTAGAGCAGTCCGCCCCTACTGCGTTTGATCAGTCAATTCTGGATAAGTTCGGAAGATGGTCAAGGTAGCTTGCTTCCAAGCCACTGCACTAGATGCGCATGTAGTCGGCTCAGAATGCCTCTGTTCTATACTAAAAGACTACTTTGGATGAATGGGTCGTTCTCTTACTTGACCATGGCATCGCCAACATGAGTCTGTCTTCGGTGGTTGATAAGCTGCTAGTTGGTTTTTAGTTTAGGGCTTGTTATTTCCTTTCACTTTTCCCAACGAGGTGGAGGGCCATCGCAGAAAGTCACCTATCCCCGTAGTTCCGAAGACAGGAATTGGGTAGTAGGGGGCGGCACCCTTGGACCCCACCCCAAAAAAGGCTTTGACCTGCTGGCTATTGGAAAGTCTCCGTTTACCGCGAAGTGAATAAAGTTGGGGGGCAGAAAGGGATGCCAGGGACAGAGTAACCTCAGGGTTCATTTCATGCCCACGGAAGGAAAGCAAGAAAAGGTTCCGAAGTGAAGCCCTTTGACCCAGTGCTATCTATGTTAGGGGACTGGTGGAATGAAACCATATCGAATAGGGAACTCGTTCCAGTACCGCTACCGCTTCGACTGCGAGAAGGAAGCCTGATGAAGAAGATGAATGACTCGACTCGCGTCTGGGAAAACCTGATCTGGTAGGGAAGACAGACCTTAGATGGCTCAGCTTCGACCCATTTGGTGAAGTAATCGGTAGCTACCAAAAGAAAGGCATTCTCTTGGTAGAAGAAGGAGATTACAGGCTCGGGATCTTCTAGATTAGGGATCCAAGTACCAAGCGGGCAAGAACGCACGGATCTGTAGTACGCCATTCTAGCCTCAGGAGTCGGCGGAGAAGAGTTCCAACTAGGCAAGTCGTTCCTAGCAAAAAAAAAGTAGGTAGCCCCACGAAACCTCTTATTCCGGTCCTTAGGCTAACTACGACTACTCCGGAATTGCGGCGTTTCCGCTGTTGGAAGAAAAAAAGGGATAATCGCCTGTTGTCTCTTTCCTGACCTACTCAATCGAAAGATGCCCACAATCGGATGCTAGTCTCTAAGTCCCTGCTTTGACTGTGCCTTATCTTAGGGCACGTTACCTTAGTTTAAATCCATAGTTTACCGCTTTACCTTGCAAAGACAAAGACCATATTTGTCCCACCCGGGGATCTGACCCCCTTGATCCTCCTCTAGGATTCGCGCTTTAATAAGCTCACTCGTTGACACCGGTAGCTCCGTTCACAGCTACGTTCCTAGCTCCAGTTTGACTTTAGCTACGAACTCATAACTACTAGCTCTCTTAAGACATAAACTCATTCATAACAATGTCAGCGCATCGGGATTTTGGTTTCTAATTGGTCCAGAATAGGCCCTCCATCCGCCTATTATCTTACTACCGTTTGTTTAACTCAACAACAGCAACTGTACTTGGCTGTAAGTACACAAAGGTGCGTAGCTTGTGAGAAATTAGCTGGCTTAGAGATGAGAAGACTTATTAGTAGTTCTCTTACATAACTCGGGCGTACCTGCTTGCTTACCCGCTCACTCGAACAAGAGCTCAAAGGCATTCAGGCATCGCAGCGACTAGTCTTTTGCGCTAGGAGTTCTCTTAGAATTGAGTTTCGCTTTCATTTAGGAGTGAAAAAAAAGGAACATCTTTATGAGATGAACGTAATCTATATCTCTTCTTTGGTTAGGAAAAATGAACTTGCTGTAGGGGCCTTAACATCGAATCACACATAGCGAGTGTTTCTTTCTAGTAGCTGCTTCACTTTAGTAGCCATTTTGTGTAGAACCACATAACTTGCTCGGAAGCTATTGCATGGATAGGCAGAGCTTACCGGTACAATAAAGCAGGCAATTGAATCCTTCGCAAAAGAACTCATTTAGCTTGAGCGAGTGAAATTTTCAGCATTCCCTAATCAAAAACAAAAGCAAAATACCAAATATAATGTAATTGCCCTAATTAATTTCATTTCGACTTTTACGAAAAAAATAAGTTTGTCTAAATCTAAAATCTTTGACTGGGACTGGTCCTCCATCATTCCCCTCCCCCCCCCAGCGCTAGGTCCTAAGAGGCCTCTTCCCTTTCTTCTTGTATGAGAAGAGAGGGAGACTACACCTTCTTCTGTCGGAATACGAAGAAGAAAAAAGTGACAGATTTGTCCATCAGTAATGGGGATCACATTGGTGGGAATATAGGAAGCTGAAGGACTCCAATTTCAAATAGTTGTTTTTTATATATATAGTAGAAATCTTTTTTTAAAAGTAGATAGAGGATGTGTGGGCATCCGCGCGACACAATTCCTCAAGCATCTGAGACAGTTTATGGGAAGGATACTCAGTTTGCCTATTCGTAAGGATTGACTCCCCAATAATGAATTGCATTTTTTTCTCGCCAAAAGTCCGCGGCGGAATCCAATTGCGCCATTCGATCGACAATCTGCCCTTTCTTTTAGTTGAGCGATCGCTCGCGCTTCCTCCATAAGCAGCTTGTCCGCATTTGCTTGAGGGAATGGGCGTAATCGATACAGAATCCTATCCTCCGCTTCCGAGAGAGCTTGATCCACTACCTCCTTCGGGTGGTCCGATGTGGAGGAGGCAGGCTCCGGCTCAGCCGCTGGAGGACGATTTAAGTCAATGTCCCACCGAGGGCAAGGTTTTTATGAGCTTGATTCCCCGGAAGTCCCCGATACACCCACAATTAGAAAGGGGAAAACAAGATCTCCAAAAAGAATGAATACCCAAGCGATTAAGTAGATAGATGCGCAGTAAATAAAAAAAGAAGGAGATGCAAAATAGAAGGGAGAGAAACACAAGAAAGACACCGTATTTCTAAACCATCATAACAAAAACGGTTCAAACATACATAAAAGAGGTTTTCCTACAAGGACCAGATTCTGACCTGTTATCATACTCGCGGTTCTTCCGTCAGATCCGATAGTCCTTGCTAAAGCTACTGCGATCAGACAAGGAAGACAGCGAAGGGAAGAATGGAAATGGATCATTGTGCTATCTGGTTGACCCTTTATCCCACTTATTCCTTTCCGCTACCCTTTCTTTAGAGCAAGAAGCGGAACTATAGAGATGATATTAAAGTTTTGTCTTACGAATCGGAAGATGTCCAACAGCCACGAAGGAAGGTTGCTCCCAATCTTCAAGTTCTTTTTTATTTTTAAAGCGAAACTACGACATTCACCGAGGTTGGCACAGGGAGCCGCTCCGAGTGTGAGAATCCGATGCCGGGGTGATGGGAGGGGGGTAAGAGAAGCGAGATTTTTGTATGCACGAGGAAAGAGGAGATTGTTAATAGAAAGCTAATAAGCTCTTTTTGTTTTTGGGCTTCCCCTTTTTCAATAACCTCCTACCTTATGGAAAGCCCACTGCTTAAGACCCTCAATCGAAAGGTCAAGGATTGTTCGTGCTGTTCCGTATATAGATAAGACCATCTCCGGTTCTTGGAAACCCACCGCTCTGCTTCTAGCTATTCGGATAGACCACACCTCAGAAAGAAAGTCCGCTATTCTATTCCATATCATGGCAGCAATCCCGGGAATGGGCATCCATTATCAGATGTCTAGGCACAAGAAGAGAGATATGCCAGAAAGACAGGATACAGGTACTCTACGGGAGAAGGGATTGGATTTTGCACGCTGAAACCCTAAGTCCCCCCGTTCCCTTTCTTATGATAAAAGAGATTGTTGAGTCCAATTGTGGGTGGAGAAGGCGTCTATGCTTGAAACTGATCCTTAAGATTGGAATCGTTTAGCGTCTATCTATTCCGTGTATTCTTGTGAGGAGAAGCCCCCTTTCCCTGCTTTCTAGATCTTTATGACGAATAGGTTTGATGATTCCGTTGTCTATCTTTCCTAGGCCTGTTCCAGGTGTGTACCCGGATCTAAGCTCCGAAACCTGCTTTTCTTAAGCCCGACGCATTACTTGAATGGAAGGCACTTTCAATAGTAAGCTTATTCTATGTCCTCCTTCGCTTGACCTATTTGAATTGAACTAGAGCTTTCTTTCTTGATTGACAGACAGACCGGATTTAAAAATTCCTATTGAGACCCTTGACGACCTACCAGATGATCATCCTAGAGTTCCCTCTAAAAAAGTTTTGTCAAAAGACATAGACCGTGGCGTGGCATTAGTTCTAGCTCTCATTTCTTGCTTTTTATAGCTAACTGCCCAGACAAAGAAGGTCAGAGAAGGCTCAGGTATGATTAAGTCTCAATCGATTCTCACTACCGAATCGATTTATCCCAAGGCTAAAGAAAGCACTGAGCCTGCTCCGAAAATGCTGTGAGAAAGAGGATCTGTTGGTTTAGGAAAACTAGAACTTTTGGTTCATGAAGAAGCGGCCCCTCCGCATCAAGATAGTCAATCGATAGAGGTGTTGGGGTATTATTCCTAAAATAGGTGATAGGTGAAATGACTCTCATTGGTTGGAAGTACCAAAGACTCCCTAGCTCCCTGAAAACAAAAGTAAGAGCATCTTCTCCTTCAATTGCGCTAACAGCTCAAATAGCAACGATGGTAATGACGATAGCTTTACAGGAATTGCTTTCTTTAGGGATTCTATTTGAAAACAGTATAATGCCACATCTTACTCACTTCTTCTTCCTTTTCTTCTTCATGTGCAAAAGCCCTTCCACTATATGCAAGCACTTTTCTTGCTGTAGAAAGTCTAAAGTATCGCAAGTAAGGCAGCAAGAAGAATAGGAGGCTCGGCCATTAACAGTTGCGTTAGAATTGCCTCTCCATCCGCCGCTGAAGAAAGAATCTCACCCTTCCGCTGTCCCTACTATTCGACATTTCCCGGAGGAGTCAATCAGTGAGGGAGGGGAGATTCAAGACTGAACAGCCTTCCAACTCCATTCTCTATCCTCCAAATCAATCGCTAATGTATAACCTTTGAAAAGCTTTCATTGGAACTTCCCCTTTCCCGATCAATAGGCTGTTAGGGCTTTAGCCCAAGAACCCGATGCCCATTCAATAGAAGAAGTTGTTCTACCTTCGGAACCTGGTTATGAGATTCGTTGTTCGATCTTGAAGCAAGCATTTATCGTCCAGCCGGAGGAATAGTCGTTATTTCACCATTTGAATAACCTTGAAAAAAGCCTTCCTCAGCAGAGAACAGAGAGGTACTACCTACTTTCTTCCATTTTCCTTTTCTGACTGCTGTCTTAAACCTTTCTACTTTAACACAGGCACCTAATACATCAGGGACAGAAGTTTGACCGAATCTTGCAGCACCCCAACCACCTTTGTTTGGAGGAAAGCCAGATGGGACCAATCGAGGAAGCAGATCCAATTCCAACAACTGAACAAATTTTTGTTCAAGTTCCAAGGGCTGAGCACCAAGAAGAAATAGAGCATCAACCCGAGGAAATGAATCCTAACCGGGATGGGATAGAAGGACCTCTGATTGCAGAGCCGGAAGCCAACCATGGGGAATCCGTGACACCGAGCAATGATGCTCAAATCGCTCCGCTGCAACGACTCTCATTTCAGATGAGCATTCTTCTAAAGTTGGCGAAGGTGTCCGATCTACTAGCTCTACTCCAACCAATCCGGAGACTACAAGACCTTCACCTCAATCTCCACCGGTTCCCACTGAAAGCAAAGCATTACCTAAGGTAGATCATTTATCTCTCAAAACTCCTTCCAGTTTGCCATAAACCTTCTTGGCTAACTGTTGACATCATCTTCAATCTCAGACTATTGGGATTGGAGCAAGAGTGGAATGGAAGAAAGCTGTCCTTATCTTCTCCTCCAACCGGTACCTCCTCCCGACATGAAGGAATGCCCGATAATCGGGGGCTGGTATGTCCTTTCAGTTCTGGTCTGGGGAACGCCGATCAAAGAAAGCACTCCTATACTGCCTGGTGTTGATTCGGCAATTTGCGTCTAGTGGGGAGCTTTGTCATCTCAAAGAATAAGCGGATCTTCCCTTGCATGCGGATCTGAAAGTCGTGGATCTCCTGATGGCCGGTAGCTGCTTTCTGCTCTCCTTATTAGTGCCAACCAACTCCGCTAGGTATAGGTAGGGAGTCTTCTACAAGTCGCATTACTGGTCGATGACCTGATTTTGGAAGCAGTCGAGATGCCTGCCTTTCCTGGGGGAACCCTTCCTTGCATTCTATTATTGTATTCGCTTCAATCGCTCCTGAATCGGCGGATCAAAGATCGGAATACCAGCCTTTAACTGCTAGAGGTGGATTGGTTAAGAGGCCAAATGCTATTTGCTTGCTTCTCCTGTTCGCTCTAGTTCACCTGGTTTACAACGGTCTGTTTGCTAGGTTTTTTTTAGACAAGGGCTAAGGGCGAGTCATCCCTCTTAGCAGCTCTTTCCTAATCAATCAGCTTTTGTGCTCTCCCAAAACAGCGGAAAGACTTTTAAGAATTCCACCAACTACTGATCTCATGAAAGGGAAGACTTTTATTTAAACAATACTTTCTTTCTCTTGCACCACGCCGGAACGTATGGACACTGCCGAAAGTTAAGTAAGAAGGAATCGGGGTGGCTAGCTTTCCTGCTTATGTGCTTGTTATTAAGAAGATAGAAAAGAGATAGCTATCTCCCGTAGGCTACTCTTTAGAGCGTTTCACTCGTTTAAGGAAGACTAAGACAACAGGGTTTACGAACAGGGGTTATTCCCATATATATATTATATGGATGTTACTTTTGTGCTTCATTTAGTTTTGCGTATCAGTCAAGTTTCAGGTCTGTGCCTGAGGCCTGGACCAGAAAGCTTTCATGGCGGGGGCAGAAACGGAAGCAGGTACGAATAGAAGAAGGCCCAGAATAGCCAAGCCAAAGGGGTCCAATCAGTTGCGTAATGTCCGGTATCGGGAGTCTTTTAGTAATCCACAGATTAGGAACCAAGTGGGGAAGTGAGCTCTACTCTAAACTCTAAAGGCTGCTCTGCCACCTAGGGGATAGGAAACCTATTCCTTTTAGTCCGATTCGCCTGCCTCGAAGACTGGCATTAGGCCCCTACTGATGAATGATAGGATTGATTCAAAGCAAAGGAAATGGTCCCCTCTCCGCTACGGGGGATGCTATAAGAAGATAAGCCCCTGGGGGCTAGTACTTACTATTACACAGGCTAGTAGCAGACAACCCTCAATTACATCGACCCTTGCAACAACCAAAAAGCAGTAAGCCTTCCTACAAGGGTAGGGTTTGGATTGGAATGCTTACGGAATGGAAAAAGGGCTAGGACGAAAGGGCCAGCATGAGACATAGGGACTACGGTATATACGTAATAGCCGGACTAAGAGATTAGAAAAACTAGTAAAAAAAAAGGCAATAGCCCCTTCCACAACAAAGAAAGTTTGCAATGGGGATAGACCTGAAGCCTTCGCTTTTACGGAAGACGGGATAGTACAGTACGGTAGTAATGGGCGGAATAAGTAAAGTAGGCTGGCTGGCGGGATAGAGGGAAAGGGAAGTTTTTTCAAATAAAGAATAAAATGAAACCTTACCACAATACGACCATCGGGGGATGAAGATATACCATAAAGCACATGAACTCGATCTACTAGACGGACTAAGAGGGAATAGACGGGAAGCAAGCATGGAAGCACTCAAGCTAAAGCAAATGCACCTTACAACACTTCGAAAGCTAATCTAATGCAAGGTTAAGGTACCTCACTAAAGGGGCTAGGGAAATTATCCTAGACAAGGAAGAAGATAACCTCGATCGGACCTTAGTCTGGATTCGAAAACAAAGAAGAAACAGCTTTTACATTGGCAAGTCACACATTTTATCCCTCTGAGTCCCTGTCCCCGAGTCTCAAAAAAGAGATGTACGATTCGATGGGGATAGAAAAGGAAACCCGTAACCACGCTTTCACTTACATTAAAAATTGAAACAACTAACGGAAGAGGGAATGCACCTTTACCATAGGGCAATGGAAAGAATCCGCGTAAAACAAAGCGGTGGCCTATGCCCAAAAAAAGAGGGAGAGAGATCTCTCGTCAGGTCTTGGGTAGTTTGCCGGAGGTGTGAAAGGTGGGCTTCACCTTTTTCTGTAGCCTTCTAAATAAGGTGAGGCCACCCTATCAGGTATGGGGTGGAGGAGGAGAGCGTGTATGTGGGCTTCTTATACTGGATTACTTTACTGACATTAAAAACCGGTAGAGGATTGGGAAGGTTACTAATCTTTCTTTCGAGTGCGGCTCTATGCAAAGGTTATTCATCTTTACCTAGGGTGCTTAGGAGAGATTCTTATGCCCTGCCTACGTCTATTCATGCTTGGTCTTCTGAGAGTTAGGATGAAATGCGATCCATTCAAAGTCTGAGTTTGTACAAAATTCCTTCCTCACAAAGTAGTCTCGTTGGTCTTCAAAAGAAGACAGTCGAGCTAGGGGCGGCGAAAGCTTCTTCCGGGAACGCTATTTCCCGGCCTGGGACAGTTGGTTGATTGGATAAGAGGGGAGATCCGCGAAGGGAGTCTAAAATCAGAAAGAAAGTAATAGGAAAAAATAGGGCTCAATCTGAAGATGGACGGTCTTTAGGCACGCGTCCCTTTATATTAGAGGGGTGGGTTCAAATCATTCTATATGAGGAGCCAGTTGAGATTGAGATATAAAAAAGTGGAGTCTTTCACTTAGAGAGTATCCTCGGCTATAGGTCTTCCGGTCCGGCTTCCTAAACCACTTGGTCCCGTTCTATGCGCATCTCGGATTCAACCTGCACATATCACTCTACTTTCTTTCTGGGAGAGCCAATAGAGAACTCAAGGGTATCAACTTTTGACTCGACTCGTTTGAAAGAGTAAAAGCTCCTGACTAGCTTTAGAGCACACGGCAATTGGTACTACTTCGCTATCGGTCACCGCATTGAAAGCGATCTTTATACGTTAGGTAAGTTAGCGGCGTAATAAGCCGGCCTTTGAAGAAAGACCGTTCCATCTTGTTCGAAAGCGGTCCACTCCGGAAGTAGTGGTGGCAAATCTTTTGGATGGACTTAAAAAAGAAAACTCTTTCTTTTCATGGAAACGAAAGAATATGAAATGAAGAATGACAGGGCTAGGTAAAAGGTGCATTAGAGCAAGTCACTTATTATCCCCACCCAAAGGAGGTAAGGAACTGGGACGGAATGCGAGCCAGAGGCAGTACATCCTTTCCGGTAAGCAGTACGTGTGGGTGTGCTTATTTGAGAGTCACCAAGGAAGTAGTAGAAATGTTGAAGAGGAGACAACCCGCTCTTGAAAGACTATGCGCGTCGCGTGCTCGATCTAGCAATTGTTTTGATGAACTGTCATTCAAAAAGAAAGAAGAGAAAGAAATGGAGGGTGGCGCCTACATAACAGGTTGCTTGCTTACCAAGCCATCCTGGCTTTTCGCTCCTCCAGTTCGATTTTTATTTATTATTATTGACTTATTATTAAAAAAACTACTAACTATCAAAATGAAAGACGATCGATTATCTACCCAAGAAGATAGAGAGTCCCACATACGAGAAAAGGTCACAAATAGAGTTGAACCAAGTAACATTGCAAAGGCATAATGATAGTAGGGTCGGGATATCCCCGCCCTCCGAACCGGACGTGAAGGTCTCCCCTCATCCGGCTCTCTGCAGGGGAATCTCCACTCACTGCTTCCCCTAATATCCTCCCTTTACCACATCATGGGGGTTTACAGGAGATCCCAGAGGCTCGCTCGGAAAGGCTGCTATACCATACCTTTTTACTCCACTCTACTCTAGTAGTCACTGGACTCACTATAGTAGTCCGTCCGGCTGCTCTTGCTGAAATCATTACTCTTCATTCTCCCGTGCTCTAGCAATTGCGCTCCCTAGACCACTACCATGTAGTTAGGTAGAGACAATCAATCCGTAGTGACGGGAATCTGGGGATCCCTATCCATATCAAAAATGAAGATATTTATAATATATCTATAGAGAAGCTACCTTTCTCTCACTCAATAGATGTATCTGGTTTGGTACGGTACAGTACAATACGAGACGATGGAATGCAATGGGATGGATGGTAGAGGGCTGCCTGCGCCCAAAAGCGATGATTCCCCTTGTCCATAGGGACCTCGTGGCATACAACCGAAACGACTCCCGCTAGATAGCCGCCCCTATATATATTTTGACAGCCTCGTGGACGGACTAAAGAAGGGAAGTTACAGAACGGGGCAGTGAAGGCTCGAGAAGTAGACAGCAAGCTTTTCTCAGCCCCCTAACCTTTCTATTATTATTGAAACGCTAGCGCGCCCCTTTCTTTCTCTTAGAGAAAGGGGCGTAAGCACTTCACTCGCTAGGGGATGGGATTCATTCACTTGCATTCCTGCTAGCACTACAAAAAGCTCCGGTCTTAACGCCCCTACTACTGCTGTGCAGCCTTTCCTCGGGTTCGTAGAGTCGGGTTTCCCGTTTACCCACAACGGAGGACCCCACCAGACCAGGCAGGCGGCCACGGGTCATAACGCACTCTTCGCACAACAAATCCACTTTGAAGTTGACTTATCCGCTCGGCCAATCGTCGGAATGTGTACGATATACCATAAGGGCCCAATATCTCAATAGCACCTTTGTCTAAAGCTTCGAATGAGACTTCATATCCGAAACGCAGGAACGATCTGACTAGAAAGTCATTCAAAACTTGATCGAAGAACCAGCGTTTATTGAAGAAGCTATAGAGTCGATTACAAAAAGTACTTGTTTGAAAGGCTCGTTGGAATTGATCCGCTACGGGATTTACATTATACGCAACAGAAGCACCTGAAGTACTAAACAGAATAGGTATTAGTTTGGTAATGGTTGGAGCAGCAAACTCGGATTCGGCAAGAATCTCATTTTTTGGTAGTACGAAGGGGGAATTGGCCCAAAAATTGGATAGGGGTCAAGACGCAGTCGGGCGCCGGCGGCTGACTCAAGTGCCCCCCGAACCGCGCGAAATGGTCGCCTATTACACGGCTCACTAACTCTGCCTGGGGTGTGGGGCTACCTATTCTTCATTCGTCGGCGGTCCGGCGCACCCCTACTTAAAGGATGCTGCTTAATTACGAAGTCAATCCATTCTGAATCTAGAGAGTTCCCTTTCGTTAAGCGCATCGAGCCAGGAGTGGACATCATCATCTGCAGACAAATCCAGATCCTGTTTCATCATTAGCTTAGCTAAAGTGGAATAGTATGACTGGCTTTCCGGAAAATGAGACGAAACCCGCTTTATCCATAACTTTTCTATCTTTGGCCACTGAAAACCGTACGGAAGCCTGACTTTGGGGTATAGGGAGAGATTCTCAAGATCTGCAACATCATACTTGTCCCTACTCAACTTATTAACTGCCCGTTCAAGGCGACTGATCTTCTCCATCAGAGGATCGGACGGTTGTGGTGGGGACGTATGGCACTATCTGATTCATGGGAGTGAGAGCCAAGGACACGGCCGGTACTGCAGGAGGTTTTCTTCGCGTTTGTACGTTATTTAAATCATTCTAGCCTTTCGCTTGCTTATCTTATTATGTTTCTAGTTCTCGCTCGTGGTAAATTGTATATTCATACTTTCAGTTCGAAATTCATTTCCCCAGACCCGGCATAAGAGAATAAAACAAAAGAAAGAGATGCGGATGAAAGTGATCCCCCAATCCTCGCTCGGTACCAAGGGTAGAACTTCATGATTGATTCGGTGTAACCGGTCTTTGATCAAGGGGCGCGTTAGCGCCCTTACCTATTGAAGGAAAAAGTGCAGTTCAAGCACTTTGCTTTGAATCACAAACAAACAGATATTATTCAATTTCGGCATTCCCGATCTTCTATCTTTCCTGCAGGCATGGAAATCAAACTGGAATGAGACCTTCCTTTCTGTCGACATTCTTTTCCATTCCATCTCTCTTCCTTGAGGTGTGGGACCATTGGCCTAGTCTTTTACTAACCCCCGCAGGATTAGAATCATTCCCTTTGTTGAGTGAGGAGGGCTTGAAAGGATCTCTCTTCCGTCTAAGCCAGGGTAGGAATTGGATCGCCATCCCCCGCACTTCTTATTGTGCTAAGGGCCCATTCCTTATCCTTTTTTGATAGGGTCAGCCTTTCTTTTCTCTCCGGCAGTGGTCCAACCTTAGTATATGAGAAATGCAACTAGTGGTCCCTCATTTGATCTTGGTGTGGAACCCACTGATTTATGGGGAAGGAAAGCAAGGAACTCTGATTGCCCATTAGTAAGGGTAGGCGGGATAAAGGCAGGTGCGTTTCATATTTCTGATATCGGAGTAGCAGCTGTTAGGAGTTAGCGCGAAGGAGCTCTTTCGCGGTTCTATCTCTTTTACCTTATTCAAGGGTAATTTCTAGAGGGGCGAAGACAACTTCAAAATTATCCGAGAAAGGCAACTAGCGCGCTCTTTGAAGGAAGAATGCGCAGTTAGGACAAAAAGGCTCTTTTTTGGGCAAATGGACAGTGAATCCATTAGTTATGTGAAAGAAGGGCTTGTTTGCGACGTGAAATGGCATAGGTTTCTCTCAGATGCGAGATTACCGGTCTTTACTGTATGGCTAAGAGTTAGCACA
This sequence comes from Vigna unguiculata, assembly GCF_037176805.1. Taxonomy (NCBI): domain Eukaryota; kingdom Viridiplantae; phylum Streptophyta; class Magnoliopsida; order Fabales; family Fabaceae; genus Vigna; species Vigna unguiculata. Next base: position 55,576 of record NW_028196935.1, read on the forward strand.
GGATTGGCAGGCGAGACATCTATTGAATTAACGGCAAGGATATGATTTGATTAAAAAAGCTGTCCAATTGGCTAAGGGACATAGCTAAGGAAAAGCTCTGATCCAACTCATCGAAGATGCCCTGAAGGAACTGCAAGAGATGAGACAGTTGCTTTCACTAAAGGACCGAAGTAGCCATAATAGGATGAATAAAGACTTGCCTTTGAAAGCCTGCCAGAAAGCTTTCCTTTCGTCCGCTTTGGAACAGAAATCACCAACATTCATAGGTGGGGAGCTGGACTGAGGTCTCCCTATTTGACTATGGTAATCATGTGGACGACCTCAGGGAATTTTTCAATTAAAATAGCTCCCTTGGAAGTGTTGGTGCACTTTCACATGGGCCATGGGGTAATATCATTGGTATTGGATGCATCGTTAGGTTGTGCCGAGTC
>NW_028196936.1:10000-12500 GCF_037176805.1 Vigna unguiculata
TCGGTGCACCGCGGCATAGCTAGATGGCTTGTGTGGAGTTTTGTGAAAAAATGAAATTCGTGGTTTTTGAGATGTGAGGGTTGGAATGGCCTCCAAATGTCCCCAAATGAATACCATGAAATTCTTGGTGCACGAAAGTTTTGAGTTCGGAGGGTTTTGCACATGGCCAAGTTGGTCGGTGCACCGCGGCATAGCTAGATGGCTTGTGTGGAGTTTTGTGAAAAAATGAAATTCGTGGTTTTTGAGGTGTGAGGGTTGGAATGGCCTCCAAATGCCCCCAAATGAATACCATGAAATTCTTGGTGCACGAAAGTTTTGAGTTCGGAGGGTTTTGCACATGGCCAAGTTGGTCGGTGCACCGCGGCATAGCTAGAAGGCTTGGTGGGAGTTTTGTGAAAAAATGAAATTCGTGGTTTTTGAGGTGTGAGGGTTGGAATGGCCTCCAAATGTCCCCAAATGAATACCATGAAATTCTTGGTGCACGAAAGTTTTGAGTTCGGAGGGTTTTGCACATGGCCAAGTTGGTCGGTGCACCGCGGCATAGCTAGATGGCTTGTGTGGAGTTTTGTGAAAAAATGAAATTCGTGGTTTTTGAGGTGTGAGGGTTGGAATGGCCTCCAAATGTCCCCAAATGAATACCATGAAATTCTTGGTGCACGAAAGTTTTGAGTTCGGAGGGTTTTGCACATGGCCAAGTTGGTCGGTGCACCGCGGCATAGCTAGATGGCTTGTGTGGAGTTTTGTGAAAAAATGAAATTCGTGGTTTTTGAGATGTGAGGGTTGGAATGGCCTCCAAATGTCCCCAAATGAATACCATGAAATTCTTGGTGCACGAAAGTTTTGAGTTCGGAGGGTTTTGCACATGGCCAAGTTGGTCGGTGCACCGCGGCATAGCTAGATGGCTTGTGTGGAGTTTTGTGAAAAAATGAAATTCGTGGTTTTTGAGATGTGAGGGTTGGAATGGCCTCCAAATGCCCCCAAATGAATACCATGAAATTCTTGGTGCACGAAAGTTTTGAGTTCGGAGGGTTTTGCACATGGCCAAGGTTGGCGGTGCACCGCGGCATAGCTAAATGGCTTGGTGGGGAGTTTTGTGAAAAAATGAAATTCGTGGTTTTTGAGATGTGAGGGTTGGAATGGCCTCCAAATGCCCCCAAATGAATACCATGAAATTCTTGGTGCACGAAAGTTTTGAGTTCGGAGGGTTTTGCACATGGCCAAGGTTGGCGGTGCACCACGGCATAGCTAGATGGCTTGGTGGGGAGATTTGTGAAAAAATGAAATTCGTGGTTTTTGAGATGTGAGGGTTGGAAAGGCCTCCAAATGCCCCCAAATGAGTACTGTAAAAGTGTTGGTGCACAAAAGTTTTGAATTGGATGCATTTTGCACTTGGCCAAGTTGGTCGGTGCACCGCGACTAGATAGGTTGGTGCCAAAATTTGTCAAATTTAAGACCTTGGCCAAACTGAATGAAATTTTGTGGGGAGGTTCCTGATATTGTTTAGTGGTGGACTGGAAAAAATGAGGTCGAAATTCGAAGTCTACATGTGCTTTTCTATTTTTCCCGATTTTACACATACCCGGTAAGTAAAAAAAATAAAAAAAATAGTTCCCCTTCGAGAAAAATTATGAAATTTGGTGAGCAAGGAGATACCATTATTCTACGAATTACTGCAAAAAATCGCATCAAAATTCGAAGTATAGCCCGAGATATGGACTTATGTCTGCTCAAAAAAAGTGTATCTACTTGTACAATTTTGCCTTTTGCATATTAACCTCTTATAGGGGGGGAGTGCTCCTTGAGCCGGCCAGCTCCACACTGGCAGGTTTTAAAGGGAGCTTGATGAGGCCTCCCCCCTCACGTGGTGCGTGCGTTAGCATGTTTATCATGGCACAACTAGCCTCTTCATAGTTGTTGAGCTTTATTAATACCAACACACGGTCGTCACTGATCGTTGGTTAGCTCGGCAGCTAGTCCCTCGGATATTGTGGAAAGTTATTTTCATGCCTAGCGATGCTTGACCCTGCGTCACTTGATGTTTCCATTTGCTTGCTTGCCCATGGTAGGTGGGGGGTGGACCGTCTTGTGGTGTGGTGTCTTGCGAACGTGAGGGTGTGTGAGTTGTAATCGAGATGCACTTGCTGGCTGGCTCCATGCCTTGCGTATCGAACGGTCAAGCATGCATCTCTTCCATTTTCACCCGTTGCCTTGGGTGATATTGGTTGATCAGTCCCTGTGTTGCCTACCCACTAGACGGTACTTCTGTGGTTGCTTCGAATTCTATCTTTCCATCACGAAGAGGTGTTGGAGGATCCTAATGTCACGCACGTGTTCCATCTAGTGAAACATCTCAGTGATGCACGTGTTGTGGCTAGTTCTTTTGGATGCGGTGCATTATATGAACTCGGGTTTACTTTAGCGACCCAGTCAACATAATTCGGTTGTGTCCCTTGATTGAGACGTTGTCCTTGAACTTGTTGTGAACAATATCGTTCTTCCA
>NW_028196936.1:32500-35000 GCF_037176805.1 Vigna unguiculata
TGGTGCACGAAAGTTTTGAGTTCGGAGGGTTTTGCACATGGCCAAGGTTGGCGGTGCACCGCGGCATAGCTAAATGGCTTGGTGGGGAGTTTTGTGAAAAAATGAAATTCGTGGTTTTTGAGATGTGAGGGTTGGAAAGGCCTCCAAATGCCCCCAAATGAATACCATGAAATTCTTGGTGCACGAAAGTTTTGAGTTCGGAGGGTTTTGCACATGGCCAAGGTTGGCGGTGCACCACGACATAGCTAAATGGCTTGGTGGGGAGATTTGTGAAAAAATGAAATTCGTGGTTTTTGAGGTGTGAGGGTTGGAATGGCCTCCAAATGCCCCCAAATGAATATCATGAAATTCTTGGTGCACGAAAGTTTTGAGTTCGGAGGGTTTTGCACATGGCCAAGGTTGGCGGTGCACCACGACATAGCTAAATGGCTTGGTGGGGAGATTTGTGAAAAAATGAAATTCGTGGTTTTTGAGGTGTGAGGGTTGGAATGGCCTCCAAATGCCCCCAAATGAATATCATGAAATTCTTGGTGCACGAAAGTTTTGAGTTCGGAGGGTTTTGCACATGGCCAAGTTGGTCGGTGCACCGCGGCATAGCTAGATGGCTTGTGTGGAGTTTTGTGAAAAAATGAAATTCGTGGTTTTTGAGGTGTGAGGGTTGGAATGGCCTCCAAATGCCCCCAAATGAATACCATGAAATTCTTGGTGCACGAAAGTTTTGAGTTCGGAGGGTTTTGCACATGGCCAAGTTGGTCGGTGCACCGCGGCATAGCTAGATGGCTTGTGTGGAGTTTTGTGAAAAAATGAAATTCGTGGTTTTTGAGGTGTGAGGGTTGGAATGGCCTCCAAATGCCCCCAAATGAATACCATGAAATTCTTGGTGCACGAAAGTTTTGAGTTCGGAGGGTTTTGCACATGGCCAAGTTGGTCGGTGCACCGCGGCATAGCTAGATGGCTTGTGTGGAGTTTTGTGAAAAAATGAAATTCGTGGTTTTTGAGGTGTGAGGGTTGGAATGGCCTCCAAATGCCCCCAAATGAATACCATGAAATTCTTGGTGCACGAAAGTTTTGAGTTCGGAGGGTTTTGCACATGGCCAAGTTGGTCGGTGCACCGCGGCATAGCTAGAAGGCTTGGTGGGAGTTTTGTGAAAAAATGAAATTCGTGGTTTTTGAGGTGTGAGGGTTGGAATGGCCTCCAAATGTCCCCAAATGAATACCATGAAATTCTTGGTGCACGAAAGTTTTGAGTTCGGAGGGTTTTGCACATGGCCAAGTTGGTCGGTGCACCGCGGCATAACTAGATGGCTTGTGTGGAGTTTTGTGAAAAAATGAAATTCGTGGTTTTTGAGGTGTGGGGGTTGGAATGGCCTCCAAATGTCCCCAAATGAATACCATGAAATTCTTGGTGCACGAAAGTTTTGAGTTCGGAGGGTTTTGCACATGGCCAAGTTGGTCGGTGCACCGCGGCATAGCTAGATGGCTTGTGTGGAGTTTTGTGAAAAAATGAAATTCGTGGTTTTTGAGATGTGAGGGTTGGAATGGCCTCCAAATGTCCCCAAATGAATACCATGAAATTCTTGGTGCACGAAAGTTTTGAGTTCGGAGGGTTTTGCACATGGCCAAGTTGGTCGGTGCACCGCGGCATAGCTAGATGGCTTGTGTGGAGTTTTGTGAAAAAATGAAATTCGTGGTTTTTGAGATGTGAGGGTTGGAATGGCCTCCAAATGTCCCCAAATGAATACCATGAAATTCTTGGTGCACGAAAGTTTTGAGTTCGGAGGGTTTTGCACATGGCCAAGGTTGGCGGTGCACCGCGGCATAGCTAAATGGCTTGGTGGGGAGTTTTGTGAAAAAATGAAATTCGTGGTTTTTGAGATGTGAGGGTTGGAATGGCCTCCAAATGCCCCCAAATGAATACCATGAAATTCTTGGTGCACGAAAGTTTTGAGTTCGGAGGGTTTTGCACATGGCCAAGGTTGGCGGTGCACCACGGCATAGCTAGATGGCTTGGTGGGGAGATTTGTGAAAAAATGAAATTCGTGGTTTTTGAGATGTGAGGGTTGGAAAGGCCTCCAAATGCCCCCAAATGAGTACTGTAAAAGTGTTGGTGCACAAAAGTTTTGAATTGGATGCATTTTGCACTTGGCCAAGTTGGTCGGTGCACCGCGACTAGATAGGTTGGTGCCAAAATTTGTCAAATTTAAGACCTTGGCCAAACTGAATGAAATTTTGTGGGGAGGTTCCTGATATTGTTTAGTGGTGGACTGGAAAAAATGAGGTCGAAATTCGAAGTCTACATGTGCTTTTCTATTTTTCCCGATTTTACACATACCCGGTAAGTAAAAAAAATAAAAAAAATAGTTCCCCTTCGAGAAAAATTATGAAATTTGGTGAGCAAGGAGATACCATTATTCTACGAATTACTGCAAAAAATCGCATCAAAATTCGAAGTATAGCCCGAGATATGGACTTATGTCTGCTCAAAAAAAGTGTATCTACT
>NW_028196936.1:45000-47500 GCF_037176805.1 Vigna unguiculata
GAGTTTTGTGAAAAAATGAAATTCGTGGTTTTTGAGGTGTGAGGGTTGGAATGGCCTCCAAATGCCCCCAAATGAATACCATGAAATTCTTGGTGCACGAAAGTTTTGAGTTCGGAGGGTTTTGCACATGGCCAAGTTGGTCGGTGCACCGCGGCATAGCTAGAAGGCTTGGTGGGAGTTTTGTGAAAAAATGAAATTCGTGGTTTTTGAGGTGTGAGGGTTGGAATGGCCTCCAAATGTCCCCAAATGAATACCATGAAATTCTTGGTGCACGAAAGTTTTGAGTTCGGAGGGTTTTGCACATGGCCAAGTTGGTCGGTGCACCGCGGCATAGCTAGATGGCTTGTGTGGAGTTTTGTGAAAAAATGAAATTCGTGGTTTTTGAGGTGTGAGGGTTGGAATGGCCTCCAAATGTCCCCAAATGAATACCATGAAATTCTTGGTGCACGAAAGTTTTGAGTTCGGAGGGTTTTGCACATGGCCAAGTTGGTCGGTGCACCGCGGCATAGCTAGATGGCTTGTGTGGAGTTTTGTGAAAAAATGAAATTCGTGGTTTTTGAGATGTGAGGGTTGGAATGGCCTCCAAATGTCCCCAAATGAATACCATGAAATTCTTGGTGCACGAAAGTTTTGAGTTCGGAGGGTTTTGCACATGGCCAAGTTGGTCGGTGCACCGCGGCATAGCTAGATGGCTTGTGTGGAGTTTTGTGAAAAAATGAAATTCGTGGTTTTTGAGATGTGAGGGTTGGAATGGCCTCCAAATGTCCCCAAATGAATACCATGAAATTCTTGGTGCACGAAAGTTTTGAGTTCGGAGGGTTTTGCACATGGCCAAGGTTGGCGGTGCACCGCGGCATAGCTAAATGGCTTGGTGTGGAGTTTTGTGAAAAAATGAAATTCGTGGTTTTTGAGATGTGAGGGTTGGAATGGCCTCCAAATGCCCCCAAATGAATACCATGAAATTCTTGGTGCACGAAAGTTTTGAGTTCGGAGGGTTTTGCACATGGCCAAGGTTGGCGGTGCACCACGGCATAGCTAGATGGCTTGGTGGGGAGATTTGTGAAAAAATGAAATTCGTGGTTTTTGAGATGTGAGGGTTGGAAAGGCCTCCAAATGCCCCCAAATGAGTACTGTAAAAGTGTTGGTGCACAAAAGTTTTGAATTGGATGCATTTTGCACTTGGCCAAGTTGGTCGGTGCACCGCGACTAGATAGGTTGGTGCCAAAATTTGTCAAATTTAAGACCTTGGCCAAACTGAATGAAATTTTGTGGGGAGGTTCCTGATATTGTTTAGTGGTGGACTGGAAAAAATGAGGTCGAAATTCGAAGTCTACATGTGCTTTTCTATTTTTCCCGATTTTACACATACCCGGTAAGTAAAAAAAATAAAAAAAATAGTTCCCCTTCGAGAAAAATTATGAAATTTGGTGAGCAAGGAGATACCATTATTCTACGAATTACTGCAAAAAATCGCATCAAAATTCGAAGTATAGCCCGAGATATGGACTTATGTCTGCTCAAAAAAAGTGTATCTACTTGTACAATTTTGCCTTTTGCATATTAACCTCTTATAGGGGGGGAGTGCTCCTTGAGCCGGCCAGCTCCACACTGGCAGGTTTTAAAGGGAGCTTGATGAGGCCTCCCCCCTCACGTGGTGCGTGCGTTAGCATGTTTATCATGGCACAACTAGCCTCTTCATAGTTGTTGAGCTTTATTAATACCAACACACGGTCGTCACTGATCGTTGGTTAGCTCGGCAGCTAGTCCCTCGGATATTGTGGAAAGTTATTTTCATGCCTAGCGATGCTTGACCCTGCGTCACTTGATGTTTCCATTTGCTTGCTTGCCCATGGTAGGTGGGGGGTGGACCGTCTTGTGGTGTGGTGTTGTTGGGAATAGTCCAAGTGTGAGTCAAAAAGTCCCACATTGGATAGAAAAGACAAAGTTAAACACTATATAAGAATAAAGACCCATAACAACATTGCCTTAAGGTTTTGGTGTAAAAGTGGTGTCTAAGGTCTTATATGTGTAAGACTAATGTCATATAACCATATAGAACCACAATCTCTCAATGACCATAACTATGCCATGATTATAACCATGACCATAACCTATATGAAATATATATATAACCTATCAGTGGTATCAGAGCCGATGGTTCGGAGTGACTGACCGCATAACCACCACCATAAACAAAAGGGGTCACCGATGTGACTGACCGCATAACCATAACCAAAGGGGTCACTCATACACCTGAAGGGAAAATATACCATATGAAAAAGGAAAAAAAAAAAACAAGGGACTCACCCTTGAGGGGAGATGTTGGGAATAGTCCAAGTGTGAGTCAAAAAGTCCCACATTGGATAGAAAAGACAAAGTTAAACACTATATAAGAATAAAGACCCATAACAACATTGCCTTAAGGTTTTGGTGTAAAAGTGGTGTCTAAGGTCTTATATGTGTAAGACTAATGTCATATAACCATATAGAACCACAATCT
>NW_028196936.1:57500-60000 GCF_037176805.1 Vigna unguiculata
AAATTCTTGGTGCACGAAAGTTTTGAGTTCGGAGGGTTTTGCACATGGCCAAGTTGGTCGGTGCACCGCGGCATAGCTAGATGGCTTGTGTGGAGTTTTGTGAAAAAATGAAATTCGTGGTTTTTGAGGTGTGAGGGTTGGAATGGCCTCCAAATGCCCCCAAATGAATACCATGAAATTCTTGGTGCACGAAAGTTTTGAGTTCGGAGGGTTTTGCACATGGCCAAGTTGGTCGGTGCACCGCGGCATAGCTAGAAGGCTTGGTGGGAGTTTTGTGAAAAAATGAAATTCGTGGTTTTTGAGGTGTGAGGGTTGGAATGGCCTCCAAATGTCCCCAAATGAATACCATGAAATTCTTGGTGCACGAAAGTTTTGAGTTCGAAGGGTTTTGCACATGGCCAAGTTGGTCGGTGCACCGCGGCATAGCTAGATGGCTTGTGTGGAGTTTTGTGAAAAAATGAAATTCGTGGTTTTTGAGGTGTGAGGGTTGGAATGGCCTCCAAATGTCCCCAAATGAATACCATGAAATTCTTGGTGCACGAAAGTTTTGAGTTCGGAGGGTTTTGCACATGGCCAAGTTGGTCGGTGCACCGCGGCATAGCTAGATGGCTTGTGTGGAGTTTTGTGAAAAAATGAAATTCGTGGTTTTTGAGATGTGAGGGTTGGAATGGCCTCCAAATGTCCCCAAATGAATACCATGAAATTCTTGGTGCACGAAAGTTTTGAGTTCGGAGGGTTTTGCACATGGCCAAGTTGGTCGGTGCACCGCGGCATAGCTAGATGGCTTGTGTGGAGTTTTGTGAAAAAATGAAATTCGTGGTTTTTGAGATGTGAGGGTTGGAATGGCCTCCAAATGCCCCCAAATGAATATCATGAAATTCTTGGTGCACGAAAGTTTTGAGTTCGGAGGGTTTTGCACATGGCCAAGTTGGTCGGTGCACCGCGGCATAGCTAGATGGCTTGTGTGGAGTTTTGTGAAAAAATGAAATTCGTGGTTTTTGAGGTGTGAGGGTTGGAATGGCCTCCAAATGCCCCCAAATGAATACCATGAAATTCTTGGTGCACGAAAGTTTTGAGTTCGGAGGGTTTTGCACATGGCCAAGTTGGTCGGTGCACCGCGGCATAGCTAGAAGGCTTGGTGGGAGTTTTGTGAAAAAATGAAATTCGTGGTTTTTGAGGTGTGAGGGTTGGAATGGCCTCCAAATGTCCCCAAATGAATACCATGAAATTCTTGGTGCACGAAAGTTTTGAGTTCGGAGGGTTTTGCACATGGCCAAGTTGGTCGGTGCACCGCGGCATAGCTAGATGGCTTGTGTGGAGTTTTGTGAAAAAATGAAATTCGTGGTTTTTGAGGTGTGAGGGTTGGAATGGCCTCCAAATGTCCCCAAATGAATACCATGAAATTCTTGGTGCACGAAAGTTTTGAGTTCGGAGGGTTTTGCACATGGCCAAGTTGGTCGGTGCACCGCGGCATAGCTAGATGGCTTGTGTGGAGTTTTGTGAAAAAATGAAATTCGTGGTTTTTGAGATGTGAGGGTTGGAATGGCCTCCAAATGTCCCCAAATGAATACCATGAAATTCTTGGTGCACGAAAGTTTTGAGTTCGGAGGGTTTTGCACATGGCCAAGTTGGTCGGTGCACCGCGGCATAGCTAGATGGCTTGTGTGGAGTTTTGTGAAAAAATGAAATTCGTGGTTTTTGAGATGTGAGGGTTGGAATGGCCTCCAAATGTCCCCAAATGAATACCATGAAATTCTTGGTGCACGAAAGTTTTGAGTTCGGAGGGTTTTGCACATGGCCAAGGTTGGCGGTGCACCGCGGCATAGCTAAATGGCTTGGTGGGGAGTTTTGTGAAAAAATGAAATTCGTGGTTTTTGAGATGTGAGGGTTGGAATGGCCTCCAAATGCCCCCAAATGAATACCATGAAATTCTTGGTGCACGAAAGTTTTGAGTTCGGAGGGTTTTGCACATGGCCAAGGTTGGCGGTGCACCACGGCATAGCTAGATGGCTTGGTGGGGAGATTTGTGAAAAAATGAAATTCGTGGTTTTTGAGATGTGAGGGTTGGAAAGGCCTCCAAATGCCCCCAAATGAGTACTGTAAAAGTGTTGGTGCACAAAAGTTTTGAATTGGATGCATTTTGCACTTGGCCAAGTTGGTCGGTGCACCGCGACTAGATAGGTTGGTGCCAAAATTTGTCAAATTTAAGACCTTGGCCAAACTGAATGAAATTTTGTGGGGAGGTTCCTGATATTGTTTAGTGGTGGACTGGAAAAAATGAGGTCGAAATTCGAAGTCTACATGTGCTTTTCTATTTTTCCCGATTTTACACATACCCGGTAAGTAAAAAAAATAAAAAAAATAGTTCCCCTTCGAGAAAAATTATGAAATTTGGTGAGCAAGGAGATACCATTATTCTACGAATTACTGCAAAAAATCGCATCAAAATTCGAAGTATAGCCCGAGATATGGACTTATGTCTGCTCAAAAAAAGTGTATC
>NW_028196936.1:70000-72500 GCF_037176805.1 Vigna unguiculata
TGTGGAGTTTTGTGAAAAAATGAAATTCGTGGTTTTTGAGATGTGAGGGTTGGAATGGCCTCCAAATGCCCCCAAATGAATATCATGAAATTCTTGGTGCACGAAAGTTTTGAGTTCGGAGGGTTTTGCACATGGCCAAGTTGGTCGGTGCACCGCGGCATAGCTAGATGGCTTGTGTGGAGTTTTGTGAAAAAATGAAATTCGTGGTTTTTGAGGTGTGAGGGTTGGAATGGCCTCCAAATGCCCCCAAATGAATACCATGAAATTCTTGGTGCACGAAAGTTTTGAGTTCGGAGGGTTTTGCACATGGCCAAGTTGGTCGGTGCACCGCGGCATAGCTAGAAGGCTTGGTGGGAGTTTTGTGAAAAAATGAAATTCGTGGTTTTTGAGGTGTGAGGGTTGGAATGGCCTCCAAATGTCCCCAAATGAATACCATGAAATTCTTGGTGCACGAAAGTTTTGAGTTCGGAGGGTTTTGCACATGGCCAAGTTGGTCGGTGCACCGCGGCATAGCTAGATGGCTTGTGTGGAGTTTTGTGAAAAAATGAAATTCGTGGTTTTTGAGGTGTGAGGGTTGGAATGGCCTCCAAATGTCCCCAAATGAATACCATGAAATTCTTGGTGCACGAAAGTTTTGAGTTCGGAGGGTTTTGCACATGGCCAAGTTGGTCGGTGCACCGCGGCATAGCTAGATGGCTTGTGTGGAGTTTTGTGAAAAAATGAAATTCGTGGTTTTTGAGATGTGAGGGTTGGAATGGCCTCCAAATGTCCCCAAATGAATACCATGAAATTCTTGGTGCACGAAAGTTTTGAGTTCGGAGGGTTTTGCACATGGCCAAGTTGGTCGGTGCACCGCGGCATAGCTAGATGGCTTGTGTGGAGTTTTGTGAAAAAATGAAATTCGTGGTTTTTGAGATGTGAGGGTTGGAATGGCCTCCAAATGTCCCCAAATGAATACCATGAAATTCTTGGTGCACGAAAGTTTTGAGTTCGGAGGGTTTTGCACATGGCCAAGGTTGGCGGTGCACCGCGGCATAGCTAAATGGCTTGGTGGGGAGTTTTGTGAAAAAATGAAATTCGTGGTTTTTGAGATGTGAGGGTTGGAATGGCCTCCAAATGCCCCCAAATGAATACCATGAAATTCTTGGTGCACGAAAGTTTTGAGTTCGGAGGGTTTTGCACATGGCCAAGGTTGGCGGTGCACCACGGCATAGCTAGATGGCTTGGTGGGGAGATTTGTGAAAAAATGAAATTCGTGGTTTTTGAGATGTGAGGGTTGGAAAGGCCTCCAAATGCCCCCAAATGAGTACTGTAAAAGTGTTGGTGCACAAAAGTTTTGAATTGGATGCATTTTGCACTTGGCCAAGTTGGTCGGTGCACCGCGACTAGATAGGTTGGTGCCAAAATTTGTCAAATTTAAGACCTTGGCCAAACTGAATGAAATTTTGTGGGGAGGTTCCTGATATTGTTTAGTGGTGGACTGGAAAAAATGAGGTCGAAATTCGAAGTCTACATGTGCTTTTCTATTTTTCCCGATTTTACACATACCCGGTAAGTAAAAAAAATAAAAAAAATAGTTCCCCTTCGAGAAAAATTATGAAATTTGGTGAGCAAGGAGATACCATTATTCTACGAATTACTGCAAAAAATCGCATCAAAATTCGAAGTATAGCCCGAGATATGGACTTATGTCTGCTCAAAAAAAGTGTATCTACTTGTACAATTTTGCCTTTTGCATATTAACCTCTTATAGGGGGGGAGTGCTCCTTGAGCCGGCCAGCTCCACACTGGCAGGTTTTAAAGGGAGCTTGATGAGGCCTCCCCCCTCACGTGGTGCGTGCGTTAGCATGTTTATCATGGCACAACTAGCCTCTTCATAGTTGTTGAGCTTTATTAATACCAACACACGGTCGTCACTGATCGTTGGTTAGCTCGGCAGCTAGTCCCTCGGATATTGTGGAAAGTTATTTTCATGCCTAGCGATGCTTGACCCTGCGTCACTTGATGTTTCCATTTGCTTGCTTGCCCATGGTAGGTGGGGGGTGGACCGTCTTGTGGTGTGGTGTCTTGCGAACGTGAGGGTGTGTGAGTTGTAATCGAGATGCACTTGCTGGCTGGCTCCATGCCTTGCGTATCGAACGGTCAAGCATGCATCTCTTCCATTTTCACCCGTTGCCTTGGGTGATATTGGTTGATCAGTCCCTGTGTTGCCTACCCACTAGACGGTACTTCTGTGGTTGCTTCGAATTCTATCTTTCCATCACGAAGAGGTGTTGGAGGATCCTAATGTCACGCACGTGTTCCATCTAGTGAAACATCTCAGTGATGCACGTGTTGTGGCTAGTTCTTTTGGATGCGGTGCATTATATGAACTCGGGTTTACTTTAGCGACCCAGTCAACATAATTCGGTTGTGTCCCTTGATTGAGACGTTGTCCTTGAACTTGTTGTGAACAATATCGTTCTTCCACAACCCGTCGTCTTGAGTGCGATGGAAGGCA
>NW_028196936.1:82500-85000 GCF_037176805.1 Vigna unguiculata
AATTCTTGGTGCACGAAAGTTTTGAGTTCGGAGGGTTTTGCACATGGCCAAGGTTGGCGGTGCACCGCGGCATAGCTAAATGGCTTGGTGGGGAGTTTTGTGAAAAAATGAAATTCGTGGTTTTTGAGATGTGAGGGTTGGAATGGCCTCCAAATGCCCCCAAATGAATACCATGAAATTCTTGGTGCACGAAAGTTTTGAGTTCGGAGGGTTTTGCACATGGCCAAGGTTGGCGGTGCACCACGGCATAGCTAGATGGCTTGGTGGGGAGATTTGTGAAAAAATGAAATTCGTGGTTTTTGAGATGTGAGGGTTGGAAAGGCCTCCAAATGCCCCCAAATGAGTACTGTAAAAGTGTTGGTGCACAAAAGTTTTGAATTGGATGCATTTTGCACTTGGCCAAGTTGGTCGGTGCACCGCGACTAGATAGGTTGGTGCCAAAATTTGTCAAATTTAAGACCTTGGCCAAACTGAATGAAATTTTGTGGGGAGGTTCCTGATATTGTTTAGTGGTGGACTGGAAAAAATGAGGTCGAAATTCGAAGTCTACATGTGCTTTTCTATTTTTCCCGATTTTACACATACCCGGTAAGTAAAAAAAATAAAAAAAATAGTTCCCCTTCGAGAAAAATTATGAAATTTGGTGAGCAAGGAGATACCATTATTCTACGAATTACTGCAAAAAATCGCATCAAAATTCGAAGTATAGCCCGAGATATGGACTTATGTCTGCTCAAAAAAAGTGTATCTACTTGTACAATTTTGCCTTTTGCATATTAACCTCTTATAGGGGGGGAGTGCTCCTTGAGCCGGCCAGCTCCACACTGGCAGGTTTTAAAGGGAGCTTGATGAGGCCTCCCCCCTCACGTGGTGCGTGCGTTAGCATGTTTATCATGGCACAACTAGCCTCTTCATAGTTGTTGAGCTTTATTAATACCAACACACGGTCGTCACTGATCGTTGGTTAGCTCGGCAGCTAGTCCCTCGGATATTGTGGAAAGTTATTTTCATGCCTAGCGATGCTTGACCCTGCGTCACTTGATGTTTCCATTTGCTTGCTTGCCCATGGTAGGTGGGGGGTGGACCGTCTTGTGGTGTGGTGTCTTGCGAACGTGAGGGTGTGTGAGTTGTAATCGAGATGCACTTGCTGGCTGGCTCCATGCCTTGCGTATCGAACGGTCAAGCATGCATCTCTTCCATTTTCACCCGTTGCCTTGGGTGATATTGGTTGATCAGTCCCTGTGTTGCCTACCCACTAGACGGTACTTCTGTGGTTGCTTCGAATTCTATCTTTCCATCACGAAGAGGTGTTGGAGGATCCTAATGTCACGCACGTGTTCCATCTAGTGAAACATCTCAGTGATGCACGTGTTGTGGCTAGTTCTTTTGGATGCGGTGCATTATATGAACTCGGGTTTACTTTAGCGACCCAGTCAACATAATTCGGTTGTGTCCCTTGATTGAGACGTTGTCCTTGAACTTGTTGTGAACAATATCGTTCTTCCACAACCCGTCGTCTTGAGTGCGATGGAAGGCAAATAAGATGTGCTTTGGCATGTCATGCACGTACTCGATTGCGGGAAGTGTGAGAAAGTGTTGTTGACAACCCGTGGGAAATGGAATGTGGCAAATCGTGATGAGCTCTTCGTGGATCTGCGAAGAAGACGACCTTTGGGCCTGTTGGAAACGAGGGAGGCGATGTTGAACTGCGAAGAAGATGGACTTTTGGGTTGTTTGAATCAATGGGAGGCCACGCGAGAACTCCGAATACTATGGACTCTTGGGTTGTTGGAAGCAACGGGAGGCCCCGCTAGAACTCCGAATACTACGGACTCTTGGGTTGTTGGAAGCAAGGGGAGGCCCCGCTAGAACTCCGAATACTATGGACTCTTGGGTTGTTGGAAGCAAGGGGAGGTCCCGCTAGAACTCCGAATACTACGGACTCTTGGGTTGTTGGAAGCAAGGGGAGGCCCCGCTAGAACTCCGAATACTATGGACTCTTGGGTTGTTGGAAGCAAGGGGAGGCCCCGCTAGAACTCCGAATACTATGGACTCTTGGGTTGTTGGCAACGACAACTTGGGGGGATGACACTGGAAAAGAGTGAACTAGGCCAAACTGCGAACAAGGCAACTTGGGGGGATGACACTGGAAAAGAGTGAACTAGGCCAAACTGCGAACAAGGCAACTTGGGGGGATGATGCTGGAAAAGAGTGAACTAGACCGAACTGCGAACAAGGCAACTTGGGGGGATGACGCTGGAAAAGAGTGAACTAGGCCGAACTGCGAACAAGACAACTTGGGGGGATGATGCTGGAAAAGAGTGAACTAGGCTGAACTGCGCCCAAGGCAACTTGGGGGGATGACGCTGGAAAAGAGTGAACTTGGCCAAACTGCGAGGAGGGCAACTTAGAGGAAAGTTGGAAACGAGGGAGACTTAGCCGAACTGCGAAGAAGGCAGGTTTTTGGGAAGTTGGAATCGACTGAAGCGAATACTGAACT
>NW_028196936.1:115000-117500 GCF_037176805.1 Vigna unguiculata
GAATACCATGAAATTCTTGGTGCACGAAAGTTTTGAGTTCGGAGGGTTTTGCACATGGCCAAGTTGGTCGGTGCACCGCGGCATAGCTAGATGGCTTGTGTGGAGTTTTGTGAAAAAATGAAATTCGTGGTTTTTGAGGTGTGAGGGTTGGAATGGCCTCCAAATGTCCCCAAATGAATACCATGAAATTCTTGGTGCACGAAAGTTTTGAGTTCGGAGGGTTTTGCACATGGCCAAGTTGGTCGGTGCACCGCGGCATAGCTAGATGGCTTGTGTGGAGTTTTGTGAAAAAATGAAATTCGTGGTTTTTGAGATGTGAGGGTTGGAATGGCCTCCAAATGTCCCCAAATGAATACCATGAAATTCTTGGTGCACGAAAGTTTTGAGTTCGGAGGGTTTTGCACATGGCCAAGTTGGTCGGTGCACCGCGGCATAGCTAGATGGCTTGTGTGGAGTTTTGTGAAAAAATGAAATTCGTGGTTTTTGAGATGTGAGGGTTGGAATGGCCTCCAAATGTCCCCAAATGAATACCATGAAATTCTTGGTGCACGAAAGTTTTGAGTTCGGAGGGTTTTGCACATGGCCAAGTTGGTCGGTGCACCGCGGCATAGCTAGATGGCTTGTGTGGAGTTTTGTGAAAAAATGAAATTCGTGGTTTTTGAGATGTGAGGGTTGGAATGGCCTCCAAATGTCCCCAAATGAATACCATGAAATTCTTGGTGCACGAAAGTTTTGAGTTCGGAGGGTTTTGCACATGGCCAAGTTGGTCGGTGCACCGCGGCATAGCTAGATGGCTTGTGTGGAGTTTTGTGAAAAAATGAAATTCGTGGTTTTTGAGATGTGAGGGTTGGAATGGCCTCCAAATGTCCCCAAATGAATACCATGAAATTCTTGGTGCACGAAAGTTTTGAGTTCGGAGGGTTTTGCACATGGCCAAGTTGGTCGGTGCACCGCGGCATAGCTAGATGGCTTGTGTGGAGTTTTGTGAAAAAATGAAATTCGTGGTTTTTGAGATGTGAGGGTTGGAATGGCCTCCAAATGTCCCCAAATGAATACCATGAAATTCTTGGTGCACGAAAGTTTTGAGTTCGGAGGGTTTTGCACATGGCCAAGGTTGGCGGTGCACCGCGGCATAGCTAAATGGCTTGGTGGGGAGTTTTGTGAAAAAATGAAATTCGTGGTTTTTGAGATGTGAGGGTTGGAATGGCCTCCAAATGCCCCCAAATGAATACCATGAAATTCTTGGTGCACGAAAGTTTTGAGTTCGGAGGGTTTTGCACATGGCCAAGGTTGGCGGTGCACCACGGCATAGCTAGATGGCTTGGTGGGGAGATTTGTGAAAAAATGAAATTCGTGGTTTTTGAGATGTGAGGGTTGGAAAGGCCTCCAAATGCCCCCAAATGAGTACTGTAAAAGTGTTGGTGCACAAAAGTTTTGAATTGGATGCATTTTGCACTTGGCCAAGTTGGTCGGTGCACCGCGACTAGATAGGTTGGTGCCAAAATTTGTCAAATTTAAGACCTTGGCCAAACTGAATGAAATTTTGTGGGGAGGTTCCTGATATTGTTTAGTGGTGGACTGGAAAAAATGAGGTCGAAATTCGAAGTCTACATGTGCTTTTCTATTTTTCCCGATTTTACACATACCCGGTAAGTAAAAAAAATAAAAAAAATAGTTCCCCTTCGAGAAAAATTATGAAATTTGGTGAGCAAGGAGATACCATTATTCTACGAATTACTGCAAAAAATCGCATCAAAATTCGAAGTATAGCCCGAGATATGGACTTATGTCTGCTCAAAAAAAGTGTATCTACTTGTACAATTTTGCCTTTTGCATATTAACCTCTTATAGGGGGGGAGTGCTCCTTGAGCCGGCCAGCTCCACACTGGCAGGTTTTAAAGGGAGCTTGATGAGGCCTCCCCCCTCACGTGGTGCGTGCGTTAGCATGTTTATCATGGCACAACTAGCCTCTTCATAGTTGTTGAGCTTTATTAATACCAACACACGGTCGTCACTGATCGTTGGTTAGCTCGGCAGCTAGTCCCTCGGATATTGTGGAAAGTTATTTTCATGCCTAGCGATGCTTGACCCTGCGTCACTTGATGTTTCCATTTGCTTGCTTGCCCATGGTAGGTGGGGGGTGGACCGTCTTGTGGTGTGGTGTCTTGCGAACGTGAGGGTGTGTGAGTTGTAATCGAGATGCACTTGCTGGCTGGCTCCATGCCTTGCGTATCGAACGGTCAAGCATGCATCTCTTCCATTTTCACCCGTTGCCTTGGGTGATATTGGTTGATCAGTCCCTGTGTTGCCTACCCACTAGACGGTACTTCTGTGGTTGCTTCGAATTCTATCTTTCCATCACGAAGAGGTGTTGGAGGATCCTAATGTCACGCACGTGTTCCATCTAGTGAAACATCTCAGTGATGCACGTGTTGTGGCTAGTTCTTTTGGATGCGGTGCATTATATGAACTCGGGTTTACTTTAGCGACCCAGTCAACA
>NW_028196936.1:137500-140000 GCF_037176805.1 Vigna unguiculata
GTGGTTTTTGAGATGTGAGGGTTGGAATGGCCTCCAAATGTCCCCAAATGAATACCATGAAATTCTTGGTGCACGAAAGTTTTGAGTTCGGAGGGTTTTGCACATGGCCAAGGTTGGCGGTGCACCGCGGCATAGCTAAATGGCTTGGTGGGGAGTTTTGTGAAAAAATGAAATTCGTGGTTTTTGAGATGTGAGGGTTGGAATGGCCTCCAAATGCCCCCAAATGAATACCATGAAATTCTTGGTGCACGAAAGTTTTGAGTTCGGAGGGTTTTGCACATGGCCAAGGTTGGCGGTGCACCACGGCATAGCTAGATGGCTTGGTGGGGAGATTTGTGAAAAAATGAAATTCGTGGTTTTTGAGATGTGAGGGTTGGAAAGGCCTCCAAATGCCCCCAAATGAGTACTGTAAAAGTGTTGGTGCACAAAAGTTTTGAATTGGATGCATTTTGCACTTGGCCAAGTTGGTCGGTGCACCGCGACTAGATAGGTTGGTGCCAAAATTTGTCAAATTTAAGACCTTGGCCAAACTGAATGAAATTTTGTGGGGAGGTTCCTGATATTGTTTAGTGGTGGACTGGAAAAAATGAGGTCGAAATTCGAAGTCTACATGTGCTTTTCTATTTTTCCCGATTTTACACATACCCGGTAAGTAAAAAAAATAAAAAAAATAGTTCCCCTTCGAGAAAAATTATGAAATTTGGTGAGCAAGGAGATACCATTATTCTACGAATTACTGCAAAAAATCGCATCAAAATTCGAAGTATAGCCCGAGATATGGACTTATGTCTGCTCAAAAAAAGTGTATCTACTTGTACAATTTTGCCTTTTGCATATTAACCTCTTATAGGGGGGGAGTGCTCCTTGAGCCGGCCAGCTCCACACTGGCAGGTTTTAAAGGGAGCTTGATGAGGCCTCCCCCCTCACGTGGTGCGTGCGTTAGCATGTTTATCATGGCACAACTAGCCTCTTCATAGTTGTTGAGCTTTATTAATACCAACACACGGTCGTCACTGATCGTTGGTTAGCTCGGCAGCTAGTCCCTCGGATATTGTGGAAAGTTATTTTCATGCCTAGCGATGCTTGACCCTGCGTCACTTGATGTTTCCATTTGCTTGCTTGCCCATGGTAGGTGGGGGGTGGACCGTCTTGTGGTGTGGTGTCTTGCGAACGTGAGGGTGTGTGAGTTGTAATCGAGATGCACTTGCTGGCTGGCTCCATGCCTTGCGTATCGAACGGTCAAGCATGCATCTCTTCCATTTTCACCCGTTGCCTTGGGTGATATTGGTTGATCAGTCCCTGTGTTGCCTACCCACTAGACGGTACTTCTGTGGTTGCTTCGAATTCTATCTTTCCATCACGAAGAGGTGTTGGAGGATCCTAATGTCACGCACGTGTTCCATCTAGTGAAACATCTCAGTGATGCACGTGTTGTGGCTAGTTCTTTTGGATGCGGTGCATTATATGAACTCGGGTTTACTTTAGCGACCCAGTCAACATAATTCGGTTGTGTCCCTTGATTGAGACGTTGTCCTTGAACTTGTTGTGAACAATATCGTTCTTCCACAACCCGTCGTCTTGAGTGCGATGGAAGGCAAATAAGATGTGCTTTGGCATGTCATGCACGTACTCGATTGCGGGAAGTGTGAGAAAGTGTTGTTGACAACCCGTGGGAAATGGAATGTGGCAAATCGTGATGAGCTCTTCGTGGATCTGCGAAGAAGACGACCTTTGGGCCTGTTGGAAACGAGGGAGGCGATGTTGAACTGCGAAGAAGATGGACTTTTGGGTTGTTTGAATCAATGGGAGGCCACGCGAGAACTCCGAATACTATGGACTCTTGGGTTGTTGGAAGCAACGGGAGGCCCCGCTAGAACTCCGAATACTACGGACTCTTGGGTTGTTGGAAGCAAGGGGAGGCCCCGCTAGAACTCCGAATACTATGGACTCTTGGGTTGTTGGAAGCAAGGGGAGGTCCCGCTAGAACTCCGAATACTACGGACTCTTGGGTTGTTGGAAGCAAGGGGAGGCCCCGCTAGAACTCCGAATACTATGGACTCTTGGGTTGTTGGAAGCAAGGGGAGGCCCCGCTAGAACTCCGAATACTATGGACTCTTGGGTTGTTGGCAACGACAACTTGGGGGGATGACACTGGAAAAGAGTGAACTAGGCCAAACTGCGAACAAGGCAACTTGGGGGGATGACACTGGAAAAGAGTGAACTAGGCCAAACTGCGAACAAGGCAACTTGGGGGGATGATGCTGGAAAAGAGTGAACTAGACCGAACTGCGAACAAGGCAACTTGGGGGGATGACGCTGGAAAAGAGTGAACTAGGCCGAACTGCGAACAAGACAACTTGGGGGGATGATGCTGGAAAAGAGTGAACTAGGCCGAACTGCGCCCAAGGCAACTTGGGGGGATGACGCTGGAAAAGAGTGAACTTGGCCAAACTGCGAGGAGGGCAACTTAGAGGAAAGTTGGAAACGAGGGAGACTTAGC
>NW_028196936.1:150000-152430 GCF_037176805.1 Vigna unguiculata
CCACTAGACGGTACTTCTGTGGTTGCTTCGAATTCTATCTTTCCATCACGAAGAGGTGTTGGAGGATCCTAATGTCACGCACGTGTTCCATCTAGTGAAACATCTCAGTGATGCACGTGTTGTGGCTAGTTCTTTTGGATGCGGTGCATTATATGAACTCGGGTTTACTTTAGCGACCCAGTCAACATAATTCGGTTGTGTCCCTTGATTGAGACGTTGTCCTTGAACTTGTTGTGAACAATATCGTTCTTCCACAACCCGTCGTCTTGAGTGCGATGGAAGGCAAATAAGATGTGCTTTGGCATGTCATGCACGTACTCGATTGCGGGAAGTGTGAGAAAGTGTTGTTGACAACCCGTGGGAAATGGAATGTGGCAAATCGTGATGAGCTCTTCGTGGATCTGCGAAGAAGACGACCTTTGGGCCTGTTGGAAACGAGGGAGGCGATGTTGAACTGCGAAGAAGATGGACTTTTGGGTTGTTTGAATCAATGGGAGGCCACGCGAGAACTCCGAATACTATGGACTCTTGGGTTGTTGGAAGCAACGGGAGGCCCCGCTAGAACTCCGAATACTACGGACTCTTGGGTTGTTGGAAGCAAGGGGAGGCCCCGCTAGAACTCCGAATACTATGGACTCTTGGGTTGTTGGAAGCAAGGGGAGGTCCCGCTAGAACTCCGAATACTACGGACTCTTGGGTTGTTGGAAGCAAGGGGAGGCCCCGCTAGAACTCCGAATACTATGGACTCTTGGGTTGTTGGAAGCAAGGGGAGGCCCCGCTAGAACTCCGAATACTATGGACTCTTGGGTTGTTGGCAACGACAACTTGGGGGGATGACACTGGAAAAGAGTGAACTAGGCCAAACTGCGAACAAGGCAACTTGGGGGGATGACACTGGAACAGAGTGAACTAGGCCAAACTGCGAACAAGGCAACTTGGGGGGATGATGCTGGAAAAGAGTGAACTAGACCGAACTGCGAACAAGGCAACTTGGGGGGATGACGCTGGAAAAGAGTGAACTAGGCCGAACTGCGAACAAGACAACTTGGGGGGATGATGCTGGAAAAGAGTGAACTAGGCCGAACTGCGCCCAAGGCAACTTGGGGGGATGACGCTGGAAAAGAGTGAACTTGGCCAAACTGCGAGGAGGGCAACTTAGAGGAAAGTTGGAAACGAGGGAGACTTAGCCGAACTGCGAAGAAGGCAGGTTTTTGGGAAGTTGGAATCGACTGAAGCGAATACTGAACTCCAAATACGACCGACCTTTTGGTTGTTGGCTTCCTGGGAAGCGATGTGAAACTCCAAATACGACCGACTCTTGGGTTGTTGGAAACAATGGGAGGCCACGCGAGAACTCCGAATACTATGGACTCTTGGGTTGTTGGAAGCAAGGGGAGGCCCCGCTAGAACTCCGAATACTATGGACTCTTGGGTTGTTGGAAGCAAGGTGAGGTCCCGCTAGAACTCCGAATACTACGGACTCTTGGGTTGTTGGAAGCAAGGGGAGGCCCCGCTAGAACTCCGAATACTATGGACTCTTGGGTTGTTGGAAGCAAGGGGAGGCCCCGCTAGAACTCCGAATACTATGGACTCTTGGGTTGTTGGCAACGACAACTTGGGGGGATGACACTGGAAAAGAGTGAACTAGGCCAAACTGCGAACAAGGCAACTTGGGGGGATGACACTGGAAAAGAGTGAACTAGGCCAAACTGCGAACAAGGCAACTTGGGGGGATGATGCTGGAAAAGAGTGAACTAGACCGAACTGCGAACAAGGCAACTTGGGGGGATGACACTGGAAAAGAGTGAACTAGGCCGAACTGCGAACAAGGCAACTTGGGGGGATGACGCTGGAAAAGAGTGAACTTGGCCAAACTGCGTGAAGGCAACTTGGGGGGATGAAGTTGGAAAAGAGCGAAGCTTAGCCGAACTGTGAAGAAGGCAACTTGGAGGGATGACGTTGGAAAAGAGGGATGTTCTGCAAGTCACGTTTGACATATTGCTTTTCCCCCGTGGGTGGTGTGGAAGTTGGGTCTGATCACCTGTGTCAAGTGCGAGGTCAGAAAGATTGGGATGCCGTCGAATTTGTATGACGAATGACACCTTGCCCTTCATGCTTGTGGCGTGTTTTGTGCTTGGTTGTCAGCTACGAATGCTACCTGGTTGATCCTGCCAGTAGTCATATGCTTGTCTCAAAGATTAAGCCATGCATGTGTAAGTATGAACTAATTCAGACTGTGAAACTGCGAATGGCTCATTAAATCAGTTATAGTTTGTTTGATGGTATCTACTACTCGGATAACCGTAGTAATTCTAGAGCTAATACGTGCAACAAACCCCGACTTCTGGAAGGGATGCATTTATTAGATAAAAGGTCGACGCAGGCTCTGCCTGTTGCTTTGATGATTCATGATAACTCGTCGGATCGCAC
>NW_028196937.1:5000-42500 GCF_037176805.1 Vigna unguiculata
CATAGCTGATGATAGAACTAGAATAGATATTTTCTGTTTCCTACTCACACGAGCCCATATCCTTGCTTTTTTATCAATCTCTAATTCTAATCTACCCCCCCAGTCTGATATTATAGTGCCAGTATAGACCGGAATTCCGTTAGGGTCCAATTCTGAACGGTAATAGATACCAGGACTTTGCAATATTTGATTGATTACTATTCTGTATATTCCATTTACTATAGAAGTTCCCAGAGAATTCATTAGAGGAATATTTCCAACAAAAATAGTTTGTTTTTGTATATCTCTACTACTTTTCCAAATTAATCCCGCGGATATATATAATTCAGCAGAATATGTAAGTGATTCATATACAGCATCTTTTTCGTTTATCAAGGGTTCTAATAATTGATATGTTTCGGCAAATAATTGAAATTCAATTTCTTGATCTGTATCCTCAATTTTTGGAAACTTAAAAAGCCCTTCTGTTAAGCCCCGATCAATGAACCTACAAAACCCTTCAAATTGTATCTGATTCAATCCAGGTAGTGTAGACATTTCTTCATTTTCACTCCCAAGCATTTTCAATTTCCCCGTGAATTTTATCGAAAAATATTCCACGATTTGCTGTCATGCTTCATCAAATCACATGAATCCATTTAGCAATATTGGAATTTCTATTCTTTATACTGAATTACATGAAATCTTACCTAATCCCGTGTATCAAATATTTCTTAGTGTATGAAATACCTATTATGAAAAGAGAAAGAAATATTAGAATTTGATACTCAACTTCGAAGGAATTTGCAACAAAACAAACAGATAGAATCGAAAGTCTAATCTAAAAAAGGATTGGAAATTTCTACGGGCATTTCAATATTTTTTTTAGGAATCTAAAAAAATGCATTTCATTTCTATCATTATTATGATATTACATATTCAAATTCAATTGGATACAAAAAAAAATCCATTCGAAATTGTCAAGAAAAGATATATTTTGAAGTGAAGTATTTTGGAGAGAATTGGGGAGAATATGATTAGAGTATGTTATGTGTAATGTAATAAGGCTTGTATTTTTGAAACATGCATATATTTAACTGCAGCTATAGATCTGTCTCTAACTTTATTGCAGTCATATTTGTTCAGGATAACAAACACATAACATGTTGTGTGAATTTTTACAAATTTTCTATTGAAAATTGTAAAAAAAGAATAAGCACGATAATTTCTTGAAAATACCGTATAGTATTGGTATTCTATATCTATATAGATATGGATAAGATACTCGATTAGATAATATCTGTGTAACAGATCAAATTGATATTCTAGGGTTTACATATATTGAAAGTTGCTGTTATAATTAGAATGAACAAAGTTAAAAAAAAAAGCAATATTGATTGGTTATGTATCAATTTTTATTTTCTGATCTCATTAAGAAAAAAAAATTTCTATTCAAATATTCAAGAATAATTCATAAAAGAATAGTTAACGGTTGCGATTTGTCTCAAGATTGTTTTTCAATTTTTCAATAGAAAGAAAAGGGGGGAGTATTCTCAAAAACTTCATATCTATATTTTTATTGGCGGCATGGCCGAGTGGTAAGGCGGGGGACTGCAAATCCTTTTTCCCCAGTTCAAATCCGGGTGTCGCCTGATCGATAAGAAACTGTAAATGAAAGATTATATTACGTTTTTTTAGAAAACTTTTTTTCCAACAGAAGCAAGCGAGGGAAAAGGAGTCTTGAGAATTGCGTTTGATTCGAAATTATAAGCATCAGTAGCTTAAAAAATGTTGTAAATATTTTTGTCTCGAATTCAAGGAAAGATTCTAGTAGTGAAAAGGAATCCATAAATTTAGAAATGATAGTTCGTTCACTACACAACTATTGTAGTGTCTGTCTCCTGACTGGGTCTTTTATTAGATTGGATTAAGAATAAGTCGGATAGGAAAGTCCATTTTTAGGTAGAGAAAAGGCAGAAGAAAAACCTTCTATACAGACTAATTTAAAGTTTATGAGTGCTTCCACATTTTATCAATATTATTTATTTAGATCAATTCTATTTAATAGCTTTAATTTAGCTAATTCGCTTTCGTAATATTCAAAAAAAGTATTCTTTAGATTTTCATATTCTATATTCTAATAAAATTAAAAAGTTTTGATTCTAAAATCGAATAGAAAAGAAAAAAAGTTTTTTTAATTATTTTAGAGAACGAATTGGGAGACATTTAAGGGACTATTTCAAATAGAAAGAAGAGTATAAGTATGCAAATGAATCTGTCTTGATTCTTTTTTTATGAAATCCTTAAGGAAATGATAAAAGAGAAATCTTAATATTCCCACCTGGTAGTAACATTCATTGACTTATAACTTCCTATAATTTTTTTATGTTTAATGTTTTATGATTTTACTAAAAATAATCAAAAAAAACTTTTTAGATGTTCTAATAACTAATAAATAGAATGAATTCTTGTTTTTCGTGAATGATGTTAGCCCAGAATCCTTTTTTTGACTCTGTAATAGCAATTCCACTATTATAGTATAGTATTTTTAGCGAATAATACAAAAAAAAGAATAGAATAAAAAATTTGAAAAAATAATGAAATAGTTCCTTCATATTTATAGAGATAGGAGACAAAATTTACATGGATATAGTAAGTATTGCTTGGGCTGCTTTAATGGTAGTTTTTTCATTTTCCCTTTCCCTCGTAGTATGGGGAAGAAGTGGGCTATAGGGATACTAAAAATTGAGTTAAGGGATCCAAGTAACCTTGTTGATTTCTACCTGAATTTTTGAATTTCGAAACTATTGAATGAAAATATTTCATTTAAACTAATACTAATTAATTGAGTTCAAATAGAAAATCTATCTTGATTCTATTATATTTTAGTAGTGTAATGTATTCTATGTATCTTATAGGAATTGAAAATACTCTTTCAATCAAACAAATATTTTCATTATTCCCATATTCCTATTTTGAGAAAAACAAGGGAATCAAAAAGAAGAAGAAATGGATTCCTATTCCAATCAAATTTTTCTTAAAATTTCTATTTCGATGAACTGACGCTTAACCTGGTTATATAGATATATATATATATGGAAAATGGCGGACCGTGTAATAACCATTCCTGTTTTTTTACCCCCTTTTTTTCCTAAGATACCGGAATTGTTTGTAAAAAGAATCTGAAAAAAAAAATTGGACGCAATTCTCAGATAGTAGAAATCAAATTGATTTCTACTATCTGGATTACGCTGATTGTACGATCATTTTTTTAAATCATTCATAAAAATGAAGAAATCATATTTCAGTGAAATTAGTCACTTTTACTTACCGTTTTTACATAAATTATAAGTAAAAAAGCAGTAGGAACTAGAATAAACAGTGCAGTAGCAATAAATGCGAGAATATTTACTTCCATAATCTTTATTATGTTCTATTTCTCTTAAATTTCTAAAAAAAAAATTCGGGATTTAATCCCATAGAAATGTTCAATCTTTCAACAATGGTATAAATTGGATTTCAATGATATCAAATCGGATCAATATCATGAATCACAAAATCTGAGCTATCAAATCAACTCATGAAATAGTATAACATAGGAAGATCTTTTATCCATACTAAATAAAACAAAAAAACATTTATTCTTGATGAAAGTCCAAAATCCCTTTCCTTCCTTTTTCGGCGAAACAAATGAAAAAGCAGGGGGGGGCCCCAAATAAAATTTTGTTTATCAATTTGATTCCCTACAAATACACAAAAAAGGAATTTATTTTTTATTTTTTTGGATTTATATCCAACGGGATTGACGGGGCTCGAACCCGCAGCTTCCGCCTTGACAGGGCGGTGCTCTGACCAATTGAACTACAATCCCAGGGAAAGGGGTGTACTGTATAAATATTTTTACGGACCGTTTCTGTCAAACCTTTTCTTTTTCTATTTCGGATTCGAACCTTTTTGTTGTAAATGAAAAAAGCGCATTTTTTTATATATTGATATGTATATCGATATCCACTTTAGTGAGATCGACACAAATTACTCGTAATCCGTTTCTTATTCTTATTCTATTAACAAATCGATTGAAAATTGAATCAATGAAAAAAAAATATTTTTTTTTTCAATTTTTCCTTATATTTTCTACTTACAGATCTTGACATGAATACCGATTATTAACAAGATTTTGAATTTGTGGAAAGAAATATGGAATACAGAAAAAAAAGAAATAACCTTAGATATGTTTAATATTTTGATTCTTCCGTATCATAGCACATCAGTCATTTCCAGAGAACTATAAATGGGTTATAGAATTTCATAGTGGATCGGCAAATTCTTGGGCCGAGCTGGATTTGAACCAGCGTAGACATATTGCCAACGAATTTACAGTCCGTCCCCATTAACCGCTCGGGCATCGACCCAGCACAATAGGAAGAATACATTTCAGTTTTTATTGAAAATTTTTGATCAACTTCCTTTCGTAACACCCTACCCCCAGGGGAAGTCGAATCCCCGCTGCCTCCTTGAAAGAGAGATGTCCTGAACCACTAGACGATGGGGGCATACTTGCCCGACCGCCATTATACTACGTTCATAGTATGAACAGTTTTTTGCAATTGTCAATATAATGATATGATTCGATAAAAAAAAATATTTTTCGTTCTTTCATAATTCCATAGAAATTTTTTATTAATCATTTATATTTCTAAATTTTTTTATTCCAGTCATAATAAGAAAAAAAAAGAAGTAATGTTCCAATAAAGAGAAAATTCTTCACAGGAATGATTCGTTTGTTGCAAAGGACGAGAGGTTAAAACTTCATTTCTATCATTTATTACTAATACTAAGATTCGATAGGTAGATTTATATCTAATACTAAGAAAAAAAACTTTGGAAAATAGAATTTTTCAATAAAAAAATAAAAATTTGGTTTAGGGACAGAACATATTGAATCCATTTTATCAATGATTCGATTTTATCAATGTTTCGATGAAATATTTTATTTTGTGAGTACATTTATGTATCAATAAAAAGAATTTAGTGTTATGATTAGAATGACTTCAAGAATCCATTTTGAAATAATATATTTGATATGGATCAAATCCAATCTTAATCAATTCTTTTTTTTAACTATATTCTATTCACTAGGTAAATCCAATTTTTTGTTCTTTGATGAGTCATTATACAAATAATAGATATTGATGTACATGTATTCTAATCCCATTTATATCATTTAATTTATATAATTTATATAAATTTATAGAAATAATTTATATAAATTTATAGAATAAGTATACACAGTAACAAATATATGTACTAGTCATGCTAGTTCCTTATTTAGAAATTGAAAGAAAGAAAAAGGGCCCTTTTAACTCAGTGGTAGAGTAACGCCATGGTAAGGCGTAAGTCATCGGTTCAAATCCGATAAGGGGCTTTTTACTTTTTTTTTCAAAAGCAATAGTCTTTCTATTTGAAGGAAGAATAAAAAGATTCTTGATATTTTGAAAAAGTTTCTATTTGTAATAAAAAAGAAAAAGTGTAAAATTCAATAATGGAAAAATAAAAAAAAGTAAGTGGACCTAACCCGTTGAATTATATTTATATCTACTATTCTGATATTCAAATTTGATAAAGATTCAATTCGAACAATTTTTTTTCTTTTTAAGACTTTTTTCGTTTAGACTCCCTAAGAATCTCTGAATATTTCCAATGAAATCTTCTTGTTTCTGAACTAAGAAAAAAGGTTATGCCTTTTCTTTACTCAGAAGGGCCTTAATACGAATTTCAAGTTCCACCAAACAAGTTTTTTTAAAATTAAAATGAAACATATTTTTTTCCATAAATTTCTATTATTTCTATAAGATTAGATAGAATCTTATAGAAATAATAGAAAAATACATTAAATTATGTCTTCACATATCAAATAGTTTCTTTTCATATCGATGTGTACGATATTTTTCCAGCAATTCATATATATGAGACAAAAACTTTCATTTACAGTTTTTTCTTTTTATTATAGTATTTATAAAAAAAAATGAAATACTAAAGAAAAAACTGTAAATGAAATAGAAATTTAGAAAACCTATGATCCTACAGTAGTTTCCTAGACAAAATAGAAGTCAATTCACAACCAAACTTCAAGAATAAGTTTCTTTGATGAAAGGAGAGAAATATGTCTGAAGATCCGCTAGGTATAAGAAGTGAAACAGGGGATCATTTGTTTCTTGAACAGTTCTGAAAAAAAAATTTCTATCGGATTTTGGAGTCATAGCAGATTTTATGATTGATGACTTGGAAGATTTTTAAGAATAGATAAGGAATAACCACATCGAGTTCATGGATTTGCCCTAGATATCAATAGACCCATAAATGATTTTTTATTCGAAACCGATTAGAAAACAAGGGAAAGTATACTTATATATTCTATATATATATAGAGAGAGAAATGAATAGAGATAAATGATCAAGGTCCGTCCCATCTCTGAAAATGCTCTATGAGGTGTTGGGAAATGGTTGAAGTAGTTGAATAGGAGGATCGCTATGACTATAGCTCTTGGTAAATTTACCAAAGATGAAAATGATTTATTTGATATTATGGATGACTGGTTGCGGAGGGACCGTTTCGTTTTTGTGGGTTGGTCCGGTCTATTACTCTTTCCTTGCGCCTATTTCGCCTTGGGGGGTTGGTTTACAGGTACGACCTTTGTAACT
This sequence comes from Vigna unguiculata, assembly GCF_037176805.1. Taxonomy (NCBI): domain Eukaryota; kingdom Viridiplantae; phylum Streptophyta; class Magnoliopsida; order Fabales; family Fabaceae; genus Vigna; species Vigna unguiculata. The sequence goes on from NW_028196937.1 coordinate 11,682, forward strand.
TCATGGTATACTCACGGCTTGGCAAGTTCTTATTTAGAAGGCTGCAACTTCTTAACCGCTGCAGTTTCCACTCCCGCTAATAGTTTAGCACACTCTTTGTTGTTACTGTGGGGTCCTGAAGCACAGGGAGATTTTACCCGTTGGTGTCAGTTAGGCGGTCTGTGGACTTTTGTTGCTCTCCACGGTGCTTTCGGATTAATAGGTTTCATGTTACGTCAATTTGAACTTGCTCGATCTGTTCAATTGCGACCTTATAATGCAATCGCATTCTCAGGTCCAATTGCTGTTTTTGTTTCTGTATTCCTTATTTATCCACTGGGTCAGTCTGGTTGGTTCTTTGCTCCAAGTTTTGGTGTAGCAGCTATATTTCGATTCATCCTCTTTTTCCAAGGATTTCATAATTGGACATTAAACCCATTTCATATGATGGGAGTTGCTGGTGTATTGGGCGCTGCACTACTATGCGCTATTCATGGTGCAACCGTAGAAAATACTTTATTTGAAGATGGTGATGGCGCAAATACATTCCGTGCTTTTAACCCAACCCAAGCTGAAGAAACTTATTCAATGGTTACTGCTAATCGCTTTTGGTCCCAAATCTTTGGGGTTGCTTTTTCCAATAAACGTTGGTTACATTTCTTTATGTTATTTGTACCAGTAACTGGTTTATGGATGAGTGCTCTTGGGGTAGTCGGTTTGGCCCTGAACCTACGTGCTTATGACTTCGTTTCTCAAGAAATCCGCGCAGCGGAAGATCCTGAATTTGAGACTTTCTACACAAAAAATATTCTCTTAAACGAAGGTATTCGTGCGTGGATGGCAGCTCAAGATCAGCCTCATGAAAACCTTATATTCCCTGAGGAGGTTCTACCACGTGGAAACGCTCTTTAATGGAACTTTAGCTTTAACTGGTCGTGACCAGGAAACTACCGGTTTCGCTTGGTGGGCCGGGAATGCCCGACTTATCAATTTATCTGGTAAACTATTAGGGGCCCATGTAGCCCATGCTGGATTAATAGTATTCTGGGCCGGAGCAATGAACCTTTTTGAAGTGGCTCATTTCGTACCCGAGAAGCCCATGTATGAACAAGGTTTAATTTTGCTTCCCCACCTAGCTACTCTAGGTTGGGGAGTAGGTCCTGGGGGGGAAGTTATAGACACTTTTCCATACTTTGTGTCTGGAGTACTTCACTTAATTTCCTCTGCAGTATTGGGCTTTGGCGGTATTTATCATGCACTTCTGGGACCTGAGACTCTTGAAGAATCTTTTCCGTTCTTCGGTTATGTATGGAAAGATAGAAATAAAATGACTACAATTTTGGGTATTCACTTAATCTTGTTAGGTATAGGTGCTTTTCTTCTAGTATTCAAGGCTCTTTATTTTGGAGGTATATATGATACATGGGCTCCGGGGGGGGGAGATGTAAGAAAAATAACCAATTTGACCCTTAGTCCAAGTATTCTATTTGGATATTTATTAAAATCGCCTTTTGGGGGCGAAGGGTGGATTGTTAGTGTGGACGATTTGGAAGATATTATTGGAGGGCATGTATGGTTGGGTTCCATTTGTATACTTGGTGGAATCTGGCATATCTTAACCAAACCCTTTGCATGGGCTCGGCGTGCACTTGTATGGTCTGGAGAAGCTTACTTATCTTATAGTTTAGGTGCTTTATCTGTTTTTGGTTTTATTGCTTGTTGCTTTGTCTGGTTTAATAATACCGCTTATCCTAGTGAGTTTTATGGGCCCACTGGTCCAGAAGCTTCTCAAGCTCAAGCATTTACTTTTCTAGTTAGAGACCAACGTCTTGGGGCTAATGTAGGATCTGCTCAAGGACCTACAGGTTTAGGTAAATATCTAATGCGTTCCCCGACTGGAGAAGTTATTTTTGGCGGAGAAACTATGCGTTTTTGGGATTTGCGTGCTCCTTGGTTAGAACCTCTAAGGGGTCCTAATGGTTTAGACTTGAGTAGACTGAAAAAAGATATACAGCCTTGGCAAGAACGTCGTTCTGCGGAATATATGACTCATGCTCCTTTAGGTTCATTAAATTCCGTGGGTGGCGTAGCTACAGAGATTAATGCAGTCAATTATGTTTCTCCTAGAAGTTGGTTAGCTACTTCTCATTTTGTTCTAGGATTCTTTCTATTTGTAGGCCATTTATGGCACGCGGGAAGAGCTCGCGCAGCTGCCGCAGGATTTGAAAAAGGAATTGATCGCGATTTTGAACCTGTTCTTTCCATGACTCCTCTTAATTGAGACGTGAGATCCAATGAAGTAGAAATCCCTTTTTTTTACTATAAATATTTGGTTGAGTAGAGCGAGTCGTAAAGAAGAATTTATTTTCCTATTTTCTTAGTTTCTATCGAATCTTTTTTTCGGGATGTTGAGGATATATAGCCCAGTCCGAAAAAAAGATTCGATAGAAACTAAGAAAATAAACAAATCTATTCATCGAGAAAAAGGAGAGAGAGGGATTCGAACCCTCGATAATTCTTTGTTTCAAACTATACCGGTTTTCAAGACCGGGGCTATCAACCACTCAGCCATCTCTCCAAAAGCTAATATATATATTTTTTTATCTTTATTCCACTGAGTAGACCATGAGTATTTGAATTGATACCCTTTTATCGACCCATAGGAAAGATATTCAATGTGAATTTATTGGTTTAGTTTTCTATCGGTATGTATATAGGTACAAAATCCAGCATGCCTTTTTGTGAAGTAAAAAAACTATCCTCGATCCAAGCCTCAAAAGGGTTGATAATAAACAAAATCAATGAATTCATGATAAAACCCTTCTGCGTTTTTCCATTTACAAATTTTTTTTTCAATGAATATTAAGAAAGGCATCCAGGGGTTGAGGGATCAAATGGTAAAGTTCTTTTGTTGGTAAATTGGAGGATTAGAAACATGACTATTGCTTTCCAATTAGCTGTTTTTGCATTAATTGCTATTTCATTTATTTTATTGATTAGTGTACCTGTTGTATTTGCTTCTCCTGAAGGTTGGTCAAATAACAAAAATGTTCTATTTTCCGGTACATCATTATGGATTGGATTAGTGTTTCTAGTGGGTATTCTTAATTCTCTCATTTCTTGAAGTTCTTTTTATTCTAGATTAAAAATGAAATGACCCCTCCCTCAGAATTCTTTCGGATTGTCAGCCATAAAGGGAATAGATCAGTTCCTAAAAAAAAAAAAGAAAACTATAACACATTACATTCTAAGGGGGAGTAAACTTCTTCTATTGGAAAAATCTTATATCTTATACTTATATGGTGGTACATTGTGAAACTAAAAGAAATAAAATAGAAAAAATGAACTATAAAAATTTGAATTTCATTTGAATATTCTATTCATATTAATATGATATGAATAGAATATTCAAATGAAATACTATAAATCTATTTATACGTCGTCTAGTATTTAATAATATAGAATATCTATCTGTATCTCTATATAGATAAATATAATTTTTTATTAATAGGAACTTACTTTTTTAAGAAAAAAGTAAATCAAAATATTCGATAGAATGATAATTTCAATTCAATTATATAGATATATAGAAAAAAACCATATATAATAATAGAAATGTAATAATAGAAATGGGAATTCTTGATAAAAATGAATAGTAATAGAAAATATTTTATTTGGGAGACAATATCTATTATCTAAATTTCTTTTTCATTATCCCTATATCCCTATATAGAATATCAGGCCCATCTCTGTATAAATAGAATCGCATATCAAGTACAATGAAAACGCGGATATAGTCGAATGGTAAAATTTCTCTTTGCCAAGGAGAAGACGCGGGTTCGATTCCCGCTATCCGCCCTATGTATTTAATAGTCATAGTATGAAAAATGCCATAGAATTTACTGCGTATAATGCCCTTCTTCTTGAAACCTTGTTTTTTTATCAAATTCAAAAAGTTGCGGAGACGGGATTTGAACCCGTAACCTCAAGGTTATGAGCCTTGCGAGCTACCAAGTTGCTCTACTCCGCGATAAAGAAAAGAATTGATAACTAATGAACAAAAACAAAGATGGAATGCGTCCCTTTACCATATCTATATAAATAGAATAAACCATTTATACATAACGGTAAAGGGACCCTCCTATGATCGCTGATAATAAAATGAAAAAAATGAAGATAATTGGAAATCCTTACCAACTGGATCTTGTTGCACCCGGCAAGAAACATGCATGAACCATTTCCCGAAGTATGTGTCCAGATAATCCAAAGTCTCGATAATTAGCTCTCGGTCTTCCGGTCGAAAAACAACGTCGATGAAGACGTATAGGTGCACTATTACGCGGTAGTGATTCTAATTTTCCATGAATTTCCCATTTCTCACTTAACGACGGAACTTTGCTTATTTCTTTTTTTGAGGATCGGCGAATCAAATGATATTTCTGTTCCAATTTTTGTCTCTTCTTTTCCCTCTGAATAACACTTTTCCTTGCCATAATGGTTAATTTGCTATTAGCATCAATGATAGAAGTCGGATCCTAGATGTATAAGTGGCTTCTCTTCCCTATAGAAGGAAATGAGATTCTTGCCAGATATATATAATAAAGAATTCAATTAACCGAATTTGCCCGATGTAGAGGCAATTAAGAAGGCTGCATAAGTAAATATATAACCTACGGAAAAGTGGGCTAGTCCAACCAATCTTGCTTGCACAATGGAAAGAGCCACTGGTTTATCTCTCCATCGAATCAAATTAGCCAAAGGTGTACGTTCATGAGCCCATGCCAAAGTTTCAATCAATTCCTGCCAATATCCGCGCCAAGAAATTAAGAACATAAATCCAGTAGCCCAAACAAGATGTCCAAACAAGAACATCCATGCCCAGACTGATAAACTATTCATACCAAAAGGGTTATATCCATTGATAAGTTGTGAAGAGTTCAACCATAGATAATCTCTTAACCATCCCATCAAATAGGTAGAAGATTCATTAAACTGTGAAATATTACCCTGCCATAGTGTAATGTGTTTCCAATGCCAATAAAAAGTAACCCATCCAATGGTATTTAACATCCAGAAAACTGCCAAATAAAATGCGTCCCAAGCGGAAATATCACAAGTTCCGCCTCGTCCCGGGCCATCACAAGGAAAACTATAACCAAAATCTTTTTTATCAGGCATTAACTTAGAACCACGCGCATCCAAAGCACCTTTTACTAAAATCAAAGTAGTTGTATGTAAACCAAGAGCAATAGCATGATGAACCAAGAAGTCTCCAGGCCCTATTGTTAAGAATAGAGAATTACTATTCTCATTTACAGCGTTTAACCAACCAGGCAACCATATGCTTCGTCCCGCATTGAACGCCGGACTGTTCGTTGAAGATAAAAGTATATCGAACCCATAGGAAGTTTTACCATGAGCAGATTGTATCCATTGGGCAAATATAGGTTCAATCAAAATTTGTTTCTCCGGAGTACCAAAAGCAAGCATGACATCGTTATGGACATAAAGTCCCAGAGTATGGAACCCCAGAAAGAGGCTAGCCCAACTTAAGTGGGATATGATAGCTTCTTTATGGTCTAACATTCTTGCCAAGACATTATCTTGATTCTGCTCTGGATTATAATCTCTAATAAAAAAGATAGCTCCATGAGCAAAAGCCCCTGTCATAATGAAGCCTGCTATATATTGATGATGAGTATATAAGGCAGCTTGAGTAGTAAAGTCTTGCGCTATAAACGCATAAGCAGGTAAAGAGTACATGTGTTGTGCTACCAAGGAAGTAATAACCCCTAAAGAGGCTAGAGCAAGACCTAATTGAAAATGAATTGAATTATTGATTGTATCATAAAGACCCTTATGCCCACGCCCCAATCTACCCCCCGGAGGAGTATGTGCTTCTAAAAGATCTTTAATACTGTGACCAATCCCGAAATTAGTTCTATACATATGGCCAGCAACTAGAAAAATAAACGCAATAGCCAAATGATGGTGTGCAATATCAGTTAACCATAAACTTTGAGTTTGCGGATGAAATCCTCCGAGAAGTGTTAGAATAGCAGTTCCTGCTCCTTGAGGGGTACCAAATATATGATTATTGGAATCTGGGTTTTGAGCATAAAGATTCCACTGACCTGTAAAAAATGGACCTAATCCCTCGGGGTGCGGCAAGATATCTAATAAATTGTTCCATCGAACGGATTCCCCCCTGGACCCCGGAATAGCAACATGAACTAAATGCCCTGTCCAAGCCAAGGAACTTACTCCGAATAGTCCTGACAAATGATGATTGAGGCGGGATTCGGCATTTTTAAACCACGAAACACTCGGTTTCCATTTTGGTTGTAGGTGTAACCAACCTGCTATTAAAGATATAATAGAAAGTATTAATAGAAAAATAGCTCCAGTATAAAGATCCCCATTAGTACGTAAACCGATTGTATACCACCACTGATAAACACCAGAATTAGGCTATATTAACAGGACCTAGAGCACCCCCTCGAGTAAAAGCTTCTACAGCTGGTTGACCAAAATGAGGATCCCAAATTGCATGAGCAATAGGTCTTACATGTAAAGGATCCTGTACCCATGTCTCAAAATTACCTTGCCAAGCTACATGAAAGAGATTCCCGGAAGTCCACAGAAAAATGATTGCTAATTGCCCGAAATGAGAAGCAAAAATATTCTGATAAAGACGTTCCTCAGTAATATCATCATGACTTTCGAAGTCATGTGCGGTAGCAATACCAAACCAAATACGACGAGTAGTGGGGTCTTGAGCTAAGCCTTGACTAAAGCTTGGAAATCTTAATGCCATAATGATTTTCAAATCCTCCTAGCTATTATCCTACTGCAATAATTCTTGCTAAGAAGAATGCCCATGTTGTGGCAATTCCACCTAGAAGGTAATGTGTTACTCCTACAGCACGTCCTTGTACAATGCTCAAGGCTCTGGGCTGAGTAGCAGGAGCAACTTTTAATTTATTATGAGCCCAAACAATGGATTCAATAAGTTCTTGCCAATAACCACGCCCGCTGAATAGAAACATTAAACTAAAAGCCCATACAAAATGTGCACCCAAGAAAAAAAGACCATATGCAGATAATGAAGAACCATAAGACTGAATTACCTGGGATGCCTGCGCCCATAAGAAATCACGAAGCCACCCATTAATGGTAATGGAACTCTGCGCAAAATTTCCTCCTGTGATATGAGTTACTATCCCTTGATCACTTATACTACCCCAAACATCTGACTGCATTTTCCAACTGAAATGGAATATAACTACGGAAATTGAATTGTACATCCAAAATAGTCCTAAGAAGACATGATCCCAAGCGGATACTTGGCATGTCCCCCCTCTTCCAGGTCCATCACAAGGGAAACGAAAACCTAGATTTGCTTTATCCGGTATCAATCGTGAACTACGAGCAAATAGAACACCCTTTAAGAGTATCAATACTGTTACATGAATTGTAAATGCATGAATATGATGGACCAAAAAATCCGCAGTTCCTAAAGGAATAGGTAACAAAGCAACTTTACCGCCCACTGCTACTAAATTTTCACCTCCCCAAGTCAAACTGGTACTTGTTGCTGCACCTGGGGCTGTTGTGCCAGGTGCTAAAGCGTGGGTATTTTGTATCCATTGAGCAAAGATCGGCTGTAATTGTATAGCAGTATCTGAAAACATATCTTGAGGGCGCCCTAATGCGCTCATGGTATCATTATGAATATACAAACCAAAACTGTGAAAACCTAAAAAGATACATACCCAGTTAAGATGTGATATGATTGAATCACGATGTCTAAGGACACGATCTAATAGATCGTTGTATCGAATAGTCGGATCATAATCTCTTACCATAAAAATCGCTGCATGCGCAGCAGCACCGACTATGAGAAATCCACCAATCCACATGTGATGTGTAAACAATGACAGTTGTGTACCATAGTCAGTAGCTAGGTATGGATAAGGAGGCATAGAATACATATGGTGAGCTACAACAAAGGTCAAAGAGCCTAACATAGCTAGATTAATAGATAATTGAGCATGCCATGACGTTGTTAGAATCTCATATATACCTTTATGACCCTGGCCTGTAAATGGACCTTTATGTGCCTCTAAAATGTCTTTTATATTGTGACCAATACCCCAGTTGGTCCTATACATGTGACCCGCTATCAAGAAAAGAATTGCAATAGCTAAATGATGGTGTATAATATCGGTCAGCCATAAACCTCCAGTTACTGGATCTAATCCTCCACGAAAAGTAAGAAATTCTCCGTATTTTGACCAATTCAAGGTAAAAAATGGGGTTGCTCCCTCGGAAAAACTCGGATAAAGTTGAGCCAAAAGATCCCGATTTAGGATAAATTCATGAGAAGTGGTATCTCTTTGGGATCTACTGCAGCATTTAGAAATTGGTTAATCGGTAAAGATACATGTATTTGATGTCCTGCCCAGAAAGAGACCCCAACCCTAGGGAGCCCTGTCAAATGGTGATTCAACATAGATTCTACATCTTGGAACCAAGCCAATTTTGGAGCAGCTTTGTGATAATGAAACCAACCAGCAAAAAGCATTAAGGCTGCAAAGACCAATGCACCAATTGCAGTACAATAGAGTTGTAATTCATTAGTTATTCCAGATGCTCTCCAAATCTGAAAAAAACCAGAGGTTATTTGTATTCCTCGGAACCCCCCCCCTACATCACCATTCAATATTTCTTGACCCACTATTGGCCAAACCACCTGAGCACTAGGCCTAATGTGAGTAGGATCACTTACCATGCCTCATAATTGGAAAAAACGAGCACCATGAAAATACATGCCACTCAGCCAAAGAAAGATGATAGAGAGTTGGCCAAAATGCGCACTAAAAACTTTTCGGGAAATCTCCTCTAAATCATTAGTATGGCTATCAAAATCATGAGCGTCAGCATGTAGGTTCCAGATCCAAGTAGTAGTATCTGGTCCCTTAGCTATTGTTCTTGAGAAATGACCAGGTTTTGCCCATTCCTCAAAAGAAGTTTTTATAGGATCCCTATCTACCAAAATTTTAACTTCTGGTTCCGGTGAACGAATAATCATTGAGTCCTCCTCTTTCCAGACAACACATACAAAGAGGACCTGCCAACATAAAACAGAATTAGTGAACTTATTAGAGATGTTTTCTATTGAGTTTTGTTCTCTCCTATCTCTCATGTATTGGATATCTTAGTAAATTTCATTTCTTTAGTTTTTCACTAGAACAATTATGATCTCGAAGTCAATTCGGGGCAAGTGTTCGAATCTATTATGACATAAGAGTGAGGCGCTCAACGGACCTATTTTAATCTTCTAAGACCTTTTTGGGAACTCTGAATGAAGTTCAATAATTTTTCGTGCAGCCTAATCAAATGTATTCAGTTTTATTCTAATTCTATTCCTTAGATTTTATTTTTTTTTTAGTTAAAGTATAAGTATGTACTCTATTTCAAATTGAGCAGGCATTAGCATTCATTATTAGGCAATATACCTATATTTTATTTCTTTTTTTGAAGGTCTCTTTTCTTAATTTGATTGAATATTAGTTTAAATAACAGAAAAAAGGAGAAAATTATCTACTGTATCCACATCTCGTTTATTTCTATGAAATACTAGCAAAATCGAACAAAATTAGAAGGGATATATTTAAATTATGTGATTGGTCGTTCCTATAGAAATGATTTTTGAATTTGATAGGGACAAGAAACAAGAATTTATAACAATATATATTTATCTATCTATATCTTTATATAGATAGATAAATATATAAGAAAAAAAAAGAAACAGAGTGTTCTTATTCAAAACGCCCTGTGATCTTCAACCAATTCTGTGCTGCAATATAATTACCGGGGGGTGAGAGCTATAGCTTGTTTCCAATATTCAGCGGCTTGATTAAACAAGACTCCGCAACTTCTGAGTCTCCCTGCCGAATGGCCTGTTCTCCTCGGTCGAAATAGGTGAGTCAATTCCTTTCCTTTAGAACCGTACTTGAGAATTTCCTGACTCATACGGCTCAGTAGTCAATTCTTTTTTTGTTCTATATCTTGAAGTTAACTAAAAGAAAAAAAGAAATTATTAATATGAGTTTCAAACTTTCATTTTTACTAATAAATAAAGAATTTCAAAGAATTTCATCTTTTTTTTTAGTTTTATCTTTTCTCCTACCTTCAGAAAAGGGAATCAAGCATTGGCATTAACGCCCCTAATTCTAATTTTCTGAAAGGTAACTATCTCGATTTTATATTATCATATACAAAAATATATGATAGATTCATTTCTATAGAATCTTGGTAAAAGTTTTTCTTTCTTATCTTATAGTTCTTATAAGTAAAGAGAAAATACTTTCTATCTTTGGGATTTGATACTACACCGCTGCTCAAAATACCAGGGGATCCTTTTTATTACATAAGTGGATTCCTGACTTCTTTATTTATCATGAGATAAGGGAAGCAGTTTTTATTATATCGATTGAAAACCGTGTTAATTGATCCTTACGATGCTTCCTTTATCAATTAGATCTTTTATCCATAGAAAAAGAGGGTATCTAGACATATCGATTTCTTCATATTTTTACTTCTATGAAGTTTCTTTGCTTACAGCTGATAAAATCGTTGTTTTGAACGATATATATATGTAGAAAGCCTTTCTTATTTATTAATATTTATTTTTCTATATTTCTTATATTAAAATTTGTGGATTTGCTTGTTCTTTTCTTTTTTCTTTCTTTAGTGGAGATAGTCGCACGTAATGACAGATCACGGCCATATTATTAAAAGCTTGGGGTAAAAATGGGTTTCGTTCGAGCGCCCGAAAATAATATTCCAAAGCTTTAGTATGTTCTCCGTTACTTGTGTGAATAAGGCCTATGTTATAAAGTATATAACTTCGATCATAGGGATCAATTTCCAGTCGCATAGCTCATAATAATTCTGTAAAGCTTCTGCATAATTTCCTTCAGATTGAGCTTGACATCCGTTACGGTCGTCATTCGGTTCAAAGAATCTCCGCTCCAGAACTGTACGTGAGATTTTCATCTCATACGGCTCCCCCCTTATGTGTGTATATGAGAAAAATCCATCAAATCAAAAAATATTCCAGTATTCTCATTCTCAACTGAACAGAGCTAGTGTTTTTACAATAAATCTCTAGCCAACCTCCTGTCAAAAATTATTTCTTAACATTAAGTATGTAGGTACTTGATAAAAAAAAATAAGAACTTCAACAATTTCTTTGTCCTCTACGCTGCTTAATTTCCTGGAATTAGTCACCTCAATAATCTTCGATGGTTCTATGGGTATCCAAAATATGAACGAGATGGATATTTATTGTCCCAACCATTCCTGTTAGTCCCAATCTCGATAAGCCATGGATATAGATAGATACAAAGTTTTCGTGTCCTTGATTCCCAAGCGTAGTGCTTCTTTCCCAATGTTGCCTATCAGTACTAGTAATTTGGGGTTGACCTAACCCCATAAGTATAGGTATAACCTTTCGCTTAATACTAGAAACCTAAAATTCAAGCATATAAGGCATCATTAATCGAGGATACACGACAGAAGGAATTAATCCTTTTATTTACAAATTTCACCTTCAACACGCGTGGGGTTTTTCCATTCCATTTTTTTTTGACCGAAATCGGTCAAAAAAAATGGAATCAAATCACACCATCTCTGTAATAAGTGAATGCCCTTTTTTCTCCTGAAGTTGTCGGAATTATTCGTAATAAGATATTGGCTACAATTGAAAAGGTCTTATCTATAAAATTTTCATTTATCCGAGATCTAGGCATAGGTAGAAATCCATTCTATAATTTAATTAATCATGGTGTGAGAAATCAATCCCACAAATAAAGGAATTGTATAATTATAATACAGTGCGAAATAACGTAAAAATGAACTCATCAATCAAATTTGTTTATCCTAAGACCTTGTAGGAGGTTTTTTTTTAATTTTACTTTGTATTTTTATAGTTTGAATAGGTTTTATGCATTTATGAAAAATAGGATTGATTCACTATTCAACATTCAACCGGTTTCTGGGCATCATTATATAGGAGAGATGGCCGAGTGGTTCAAGGCGTAGCATTGGAACTGCTATGTAGGCTTTTTGTTTACCGGGGGTTCGAATCCCTCTCTTTCCGAATCTTTACCAAATTCATCAATATTACTCATCCCAATGCATACCATTATTTCATATTTCAAATTTGTTTGTTGATATGGACAACTTTATATTCCTCATTTTTCGGTAATACAAAAAATAGTGGATAACGGGTGGGCAAGGAATAAAAATTTTCGCATATCCATGTCTATGATATATGAATAGCAGAAAATCCTTGTAAAAAAAACTCTTGTTATTTTAGTTAAGTTTAAGTTTGACGAGAATAATATTCTACAACCAGTAATTCATTTATTTTCAAACCAACCCATTTATTATCTATTATTTGATTAATTAAACCTTTATATTGGAAAGGGTGAACAGTCAAATGATTTGGCAATTTCTCATGGGGGGCTGAATCAAAATAATTTTGAATAAGAGTTTTAGATTTTTGTTCATCCTTTGCTGTAATAATATCTTGAGGTTTACAACGATAACTTGGTATATCCACTATACGACCATTAACTAAAACATGTCTATGGTTTATAAATTGGCGGGCTTGAGGAATAGTCGCAGCCATACCCAATCGAAAAAGTATGTTATCCAAGCGCATTTCAAGTAGTTGTAATAAAACCTGACCAGTTGATCCTTTAGCTTTTCCGGAGATACGAACGTATTTAAGCAATTGTCGTTCTGTAAGACCATAATGAAAACGCAATTTTTGTTTTTCTTCTAAACGAATACGATATTGAGATTTTTTACTGAAGCGCAATTGATTTCGAAATTCGTTTTTGACTGTTGGCCTTTTACTAGTAAGTCCTGGTAAATATCCTAGACGACGTATTTTTTTGAAACGAGGTCCTCTGTAACGTGACATAAAAACTCCTTTTTTAAAATGAAAAATCTTATAAATCGAAATGAAAACTAAACGAAATGAAAAATATTATAGAATTCTAAATGAAGCGAAATCTACTAAAGTTTTATAGTACAAAGAAGAATTAGATGAATTTTATCAATATCCGAATTTATTGTATATAAAAGAATACAAAAAAGTAGGTTAATTTCTTGATTTCTTCCGCAGAGATCGAACTCTCCCAATTTTTTATTTCTAAAAAAGATATTATCAATTATGTAAAAAACAAATAGAGAAAAGCCGGTTATCGGATTCGAACCGATGACCATCGCATTACAAATGCGATGCTCTAACCTCTGAGCTAAACCGGCTAATGTAAACGAAATATACATATGCAGAAGAATTGAATGGGATCTTAGTTATCAATTTTTAGTTATTTATAACAAAATTCAAATTAATACAAACATCAAAAATAGAGAAAGAAAATATAGAAAATCAAACCCAATTTTTATTATTTCTATTATTTATTTTATCTGATAACATAAAGTGCAAGATAATAATTAATATTATATTAATATAATTTATTTAATATAATTTATTTCGATCTACTATTCTAGATATATATTATTAAATTGATTTCTTTCAAAAAGATTATTTATTAGTACTTAAAGTAAATTTGAATAAATATAAATTTTAGTAAATATTTATTAAGGAATTCCATATTTCTAAGTAAATGTCTAATTCTATATTATATTCAATTAAAAGAATGGTTTTTTTTAGCCACTAGATTCGTTTTAGTTATATAAATTGTATATGAATAAATGGATTGTTTATTTTCTTTTTTTTTTTAAGCAAAAACAAAAAAAAAAAAAGAATCGACCATTCGAGTATTCTAAATTGTATGAAAAAAGAAGATAAGTAGGTACATAGAAGATAAGTAGATATGTGGTCTATATCTGTGTATATTGAATTGTTAATATATAGATATTAGAATTAGTTCTGATTCAAACAAATAAAGGTATCCAATATAGATGAAATAAAATCTATAAAATTGGAGAAAGGGGTTTTTAATATTTAATAAAATAATATGTATTTAATGAATTCAAAAGTTCCCGCATAATTCTCATAATAGAAATGAAAAAAAAAGCATTCTATTATAATCAGATTCAAATAAAAAAAAAGATGGGGATATGGCGAAATTGGTAGACGCTACGGACTTAATTGGATTGAGTTTTGGTATGGAAACTTACCAAGTAATAATTTTCAAATTCAGAGAAACCCTGGAATTCACAATGGGCAATCCTGAGCCAAATCCTGTTTTCTGAAAACAAATAAAAATTCAGAAAGTGATAATAAAAAAGGGATAGGTGCAGAGACTCTATGGAAGCTGTTCTAACAAACGAAATTGACGACTTTTTTTATTGCATTAGTAAAAGAATCCTTTCACCAAAATTACAGGAATGGATCAAAGATAAACATTTAGAAACATATATATATACTGAAATACTCTTTCAATTTGTTACTTTTTATTTTATTATTGAAGATCTATTTGTGATAAAAATATTCACAAATGAAAAATGTGAATCAAATCAATTCGAAGTTGAAGAAAAGATGGAATATTTATTGATGAAATTATTCACTTCATCATAATCGGCTAAAACCCTTGAAGAACTGATAAATCAGATGAGAATAAAGATAGAGTCCTATTCTACATGTCAATACCGACAACAATGAAATTGAAAGTAAGAGGAAAATCCGTCGACTTAAGAAATCATGAGGGTTCAAGTCCCTCTATCCCCAAAAATACTTTTTCATTTTCTAATTTTTTTCCTATATCCTCTCTATCTTGAAGTCCTTATTTATGTGTTTTATTCGATTTATTATTTCCCAACGAAATTGGAATTTTTATTTTCATCAATTTCCTATCTATCATAATTTTCTTATCTATCATAATGACAAGGGACGAGTTTTGGAATAGATATAAATATATATGTGAAACACATAGAATTTTTTTTAATCAGAAATGTATAAATTAATATCTTATTTTTTAGCAAGGAATTTTCATATGCGTAATTAACGATTAACAATAAAAAATAATTATTACTGCGGAAACTCACTTACAAACTTTTTTTTTACTTAGTTGATATAGATTCATTAACATAGATTTTAAAAATCTTTTAAAATCAAAGTATTAAGCTTCAAGAATGGTCGGGATAGCTCAGTTGGTAGAGCAGAGGACTGAAAATCCTCGTGTCACCAGTTCAAATCTGGTTCCTGACACAAGATTCATTTGTATGAGTATCTATCCCCCATATTCATTTTAATGAATATGGGGGATAGATACTCATACAAATTTGTGTTCTTCTAGATTCTGATACATAACATATTTCTTTGATCTATTTAGGTATCTGTAGATATACTTTTCCTAGATGATTAAAGAATAGATGCAATTTTTTATTAGGTATATTCGCTTATCTATAGTATCTATATATATATAGATATAGATATATAGATAATGAATTCTTTATCTATTTTTTTCCTTTTTTTTCTGCGATACAAAAAAAGGTTTCTATTTCCATAATATTCGAGTGGTTTAATTAGTTGGTTAAAAGACCTAAAAGTCGAAGTTCTGGGGTGGAGTGAGAATATTAAGAATTCATCTGAGAAGGATTACCAAAATAGAATCGAGCCCTTTTCTTTGTGTTTTTTTTTTCGTGGCCGTATAATTGATGGTGATGTGCACGTTATATAGTTTATTATAAAGATAAAGAATTAGTTTATTATAAAGATAAAGAATTTTTGCAGTTCATCCTATTTCTTTTATTGGCTTGGCTGATAAGAACTCAGTATTGTTTTTGTTTTAGAATCTTAAGAAACTCCTATCCATCCTATTTTAAACCCTATAATTATTCATTCTATTATTTCTGAATTTTGTGATTTCTCACATAATAATATCTGAATGCAACTTCCATTACTCTGCCTGATTTAATGTCAATCAATTATTTTGTCTGATCTATAACAGAATGTACTTATATTCTTTGACTGGGGTTGCAGAAGTTTGGATTAGTTTATTATTTTTATCATTTAGTGAGCATCTTGTATTTCATAAAAATTTGGAGCAATATAATCTTTACGCAAAGGCCATCCTATCCAATTTTCGGGCATTAAAATACGTCTTAGACGCGGATGACTATCATAAGAGATTCCCAACATATCATAAGATTCCTTTTCTTGAAAATCCGCACTTTTCCAAACCCAAAAAATCGAAGGAATTCTGGGATTTTTTCTTGATACAAATATTTTTATGCATACCTCTTCGGGTTGATTTATACCATACTCTATTCTTGTAAAATGATATACACTAGCTAAGAGTCCTCCGGGTGCTACATCATAGGCACATTGAGAACGTAGATAATTGTAACCATATACATATAAAATGACAGCAATGGAATGCCAATCCTCGGGCTTTATTTGTAAAGTCTCTATTCCTAGGTAATCGAAACCCAAGGATCTATGAATTAGTCCATGTTTGACTAGCCAAGAAGACAAACGACCTTGCATTTTTTGCTTCTCCTAAATTTTTTTTATGAGTTTGGTATTAGTATTTTCTATTACGATGAAATTTTTAAAATACGATGAAATTTTTAAAAAAGGAATTGCTTTTTATTATTGTACTTTAAAAAAATGTGTCAGACGATATCTCTGAAGTAGATGGCGGTTGATAGAAAAATTCTTGACCATAATTGTCAGTATAAGTACTGTATCCAACATGAAACTTATGGTTGGTAGTAAAACATCTATTCTCTCGTTGAAAACTCATTGGATCTTCATATATTTCTCGAGATATTTTCTTACGAAGTTTTGTTATAGCATCTATAATGGCCTCCGGTTTAGGTGGACAGCCCGGCAAATATACATCTACAGGAATTAGCTTATCTACGCCTCGAACAGTACTATAAGAATCGGTACTAAACATCCCCCCCGTAATTGTACAGGCTCCCATAGCAATAACATATTTAGGTTCGGGCATTTGTTCATATAATCGAACTAAAGAAGGGGCCATTTTCATAGTTACAGTGCCCGCTGTTAAAATTAGGTCCGCCTGCCTAGGACTCGATCGTGGTACTAGTCCATAACGATCAAAATCGAATCGTGATCCTATTAATGAAGCAAATTCAATGAAGCAACAACTCGTACCATAAAGAAGCGGCCATAAACTGGATAATCTTGACCAATTTGAAAAATCATTTAATGTCGTTGAAATAACTGAATTTTGGGTTGTTTGATCAAGTAAGGGAAACTCAATGGAATTCATAATTGTCTCAATATTTTTTTTTCTAATTGTCTAAATAGTCAAGAATTAAGACCATTCTAATGCCCCCTTTCGCCATGCATAAACTGAACCAACAATTAGGATAAGCACGAATAAGAAAGCTTCTAAAAATACGGATACCCCTAATACATCGAAACTCATTGCCCATGGATAAAGAAAAACCGTTTCAACATCAAAAACAACAAAAATGAGAGCAAACATATAATAACGGATTCGAAATTGTAACCAAGCATCGCCTATTGGTTCTATTCCGGATTCATAACTAGAAAGTTTTTCCGGTCCCTTGCTAATGGGGGCTAAAATTCCAGAAATTAGAAATGCCAAAATAGGAATCAAACTTGATATTATTAGAAATGCCCAAAAAATATCATATTCGTAAAGAAGAAACATAAAAGTACTCCTCTGAATGTAGAAAATATACCAAATTCATTTTCATTTTTAGTCTAAAGTCTCCATTTTTTTAGACTAGCTGAATATACTAATATTAATATTATTCTATCGAATATGAATATGTTCGAATAGAAAGTTACAAATTGTTTTTTTTTTAGTAATAGTCTTAGTAATGAGATCTATTCGATCCAAAATAGTATTAATATTATTAGTATCTGTAGGAATATTAGGGCTATACGGACTCGAACCGTAGACCTTCTCGGTAAAACAGATCAAACTAATTATTATCTAAATGATTTAAATTGTTTTCAAAACCCAACATGCATTTTTTTTTGCATTGAGCTTTTTCATTAACTGATAAAAATATTAGTTAGTCCACCATCTTTTTTTTTTTTTACAGTAAAGAATAAAGAGATGATTCCCTATGCTCTTCTTTTTTATTTGTATAACAATCAAAGAGCACTACCAAAGTGTTTCAAAGAAGGATTATCTTGACGTAGGTCTGCTTCTGGCCTAGATCAACTTAAGTTAAATGGACTCTTTATCCACCTACTAAAATTAAAATAGAAGATAAGAAATGACACTTCATACACCTTAAAGTTCATAAAATAGGAAGAAAAGATAATCTTTTTTAGGTCCCTATACCCTTTATGTTTAGCATTGACGAGAAATGGGTATTCACCTTATCAATATCTCAAATCAATTATGGATTCGATTTTATGGCTAAACCCTTTGTCAGGCTAGTGTTCTCTTGTTTTGTTCCTTAAAATGGAGTAAGACACCGATTTCTTACTATAAGATAAACTTTTTTAATTACAAGATGAACTCCTCTGAAAAAAAGCATTGGCGCTCGTGTAAACGAGGTGCTCTACCTAACTGAGCTACAGCCCTTGTGTTTTTGATACATATTTTATCATAGTATGAAGATAATTGCTTGTCAAGATGAATATTACATGATCGAATCCCTTGAACGGGGGTTGGTATTGCTTATCAGTAATTTTACATTTATAATCAATTAATCTGATAGATGGGTACTCTTCTTTTTTTTTTTTTGAGGAGGAGTCCTAAATTACCTACTTAACTCAGTGGTTAGAGTATTGCTTTCATACGGCGGGAGTCATTGGTTCAAATCCAATAGTAGGTAAGGTATAGTTATAACTTATTAGATACCTTTGACTGTGGTATCTAATAAGCTTTTCTACTTACTTTTTTCTTCTGACTGTTTCTTTTTTCTTTTTATTGTTTTCGGATATTGGGACGCATCAATTTCAACTTGTTATGAAATAACATTGATAGCCTCTACTCGTGTTCTAGCTCGTCTAAGAGCTAGATTTGCCTCAATTGTTTGTCTCTTGCCTTCAGCCTTATTCAAATTAGTTTCTGCTATTTCAAGAGTTTGCTGTGCTTCTTGTGGATCAATGTCACTACCCTTTTCCGCATCATTTACTAAAACAGTTATCTCATTATTATTTATTCTAGCAAACCCCCCCATCAGAGCCATTGTTAACCATTGGTCTTTAAGACGTATTCTCAAAATACCTATATCGACAGCTGAGGCAATAGGCGCATGATTAGGTAATACTCCAATTTGTCCGCTATTAGTAGGTAAAATGATTTCCTTCACTTCTGAATCCCAAACAATTCGATTGGGGGTCAATACACAAAGATTTAAAGTCATTTCTTCAAATTGCTCTCCGTTTCTAAGTTCGTAGCCTTCGCAGTAGCTTCATCGATATTACCTACCAAATAAAAGGCTTGTTCAGGAAGACCGTCTAATTCTCCAGAAAGAATCAAATTAAACCCTCTAATTGTTTCTACTAGACCAACATATTTTCCAGCCGAACCGGTAAAAACTTCTGCTACGAAAAAAGGTTGTGATAAGAAACGCTCAATTTTTCGTGCTCTTGCTACGGTTAAGCGATCTTCTTCGGATAATTCGTCCAAGCCAAGGATAGCTATAATGTCTTGAAGTTCTTTGTAACGTTGTAAAGTTTGTTTAACTCGTTGCGCAGTCTCATAATGTTCTTCACCAACGATTCGAGGTTGGAGCATAGTTGAGGTTGAATCTAAAGGATCTACTGCTGGATAGATACCTTTGGCGGCTAATCCTCTTGATAGTACAGTAGTAGCATCTAAATGTGCAAATGTCGTAGCAGGAGCAGGGTCAGTTAAATCGTCGGCAGGTACATAAACTGCTTGAATAGAAGTTATGGACCCTTCTTTGGTAGAAGTGATTCTTTCTTGTAAAGAACCCATTTCAGTACTAAGAGTGGGTTGATAACCCACAGCAGAGGGCATTCGACCCAATAAGGCAGATACTTCAGATCCTGCTTGAACGAAGCGGAAGATATTGTCGATAAATAGAAGTACATCTTGCTCATTGACATCTCGAAAATATTCCGCCATAGTTAGGGCAGTTAAACCAACTCTCATACGAGCTCCGGGTGGTTCATTCATTTGACCATATACTAAAGCTACTTTGGATTCTGCAATATTTTGTTCATTAATTACTCCAGATTCTTTCATTTCCATATAAAGATCATTTCCCTCGCGAGTACGCTCACCTACTCCGCCAAATACAGATACACCTCCATGAGCTTTGGCAATGTTATTGATCAATTCCATAATAAGTACTGTTTTACCCACTCCAGCTCCACCGAAAAGTCCTATTTTTCCTCCACGACGATAAGGAGCTAAAAGATCTACTACTTTTATTCCTGTTTCAAAAATAGATAATTTTGTATCTAATTGTATAAAGGTAGGCGCAGATCTATGAATGGGAGATGTTGTACGAGTATCTACAGGACCTAAATTATCAATCGGCTCTCCAAGCACGTTGAAAATTCGTCCTAGAGTTGCTCCGCCTACTGGAACACTTAGGGGAGTTCCTGTGTCAATAACTTGCATTCCTCTCATTAGACCATCTGTAGCACTCATAGCTACAGCCCTAACTCGATTATTTCCTAATAATTGTTGTACTTCACAAGTCACATTAATTTGTTGACCAACAGTATCTCGACCCTTAACTACCAGAGCATTGTAAATATTAGGCATCTTCCCCGGGGGAAAGGCTACATCTAGTACCGGACCAATTATTTGGTCAATATGTCCCAGATTTTTTTTTTCAATCGAAGAAACTTCAGGACCGGAAGTAGGAGGATTTATTCGCATATCAAAAGCCAATTTTTTTTTCCGAAAAAGTTTTTAAATCAAAAAGAAATGTTCGATAAGAAAGCAAGTTGATCGGTTAATTCAAAAAGAAATAAGAAATGGGAGTTAGTACTCCATTTTTTTGGTACTATTCCATCAATCCTCTTTAACTGTTTACTTACTTATTCAAATTCAATTATTGAATTCTTAAGCTTACTGCAGTTATTTTGAAAATTTCAATTGGATAAAATCTTTCGAAAGTCTTTTCTTTTTTTCTATCATTCTAGAAAATATCATCTATATTCTGTATGGAATTCGAACCTGTACCTTAATTTAGAATTCATTTTTTTTATCATTGGCTTTCGTATTTCCTCAGTAGACAATTTTTTAGACTTACCCTCTGTTTCCCTATTTTTTGACCTCTTTTTTTATTTTCCGGGGAGAAAGCTGCCTATTTTTACATCTAGGATTTACATAGACAACATATATCACTGTCAAGATTAAGAATAAATTATTATTATTATTTAGATTAGATCTTTCGATTTCAAAATTAAAAAATAAGATCAAATTGAAAAAAAAAAAAGATTGGGTTGCGCCATACATAGAAAAGAGTATACAATAATGATGTATTTGACAAATCAAATACCATCGTTTAATTTAATAATAACATAACGAACCTTTGGGATTAATTGATAATAGTAGTTGATTTTTGTAAAAGATTTCATTAACTCCTAAGTCATATCGAGTAGACCTTATTGTTTCAAGAATTCTTAATTCAAGAGTTGTAGGGAGGGATTTATGTCACCACAAACAGAGACTAAAGCAAGTGTTGGGTTCAAAGCTGGTGTTAAAGATTATAAATTGAATTATTATACTCCTGAGTATGAAACCAAAGATACTGATATCTTGGCAGCATTTCGAGTAACTCCTCAACCTGGAGTTCCACCTGAAGAAGCAGGTGCTGCGGTAGCCGCCGAATCTTCTACTGGTACATGGACAACTGTGTGGACCGATGGGCTTACCAGTCTTGATCGTTACAAAGGACGATGCTATCACATCGAACCTGTTGCTGGGGAAGAAAATCAATATATTGCTTACGTAGCTTATCCTTTAGACCTTTTTGAAGAAGGTTCTGTTACTAACATGTTTACTTCTATTGTCGGTAATGTATTTGGGTTCAAGGCACTGCGTGCTCTACGTCTGGAGGATTTGCGAATCCCAACCGCTTATATTAAAACTTTCCAAGGTCCGCCTCACGGCATCCAAGTTGAGAGAGATAAATTGAACAAGTATGGTCGTCCCCTATTAGGATGTACTATTAAACCTAAATTGGGGTTATCCGCTAAGAATTATGGTAGAGCTGTTTATGAATGTCTTCGTGGGGGACTTGATTTTACCAAAGATGATGAAAATGTGAATTCCCAACCATTTATGCGTTGGAGAGACCGTTTCTTATTTTGTGCTGAAGCGATTTTTAAATCACAGGCTGAAACAGGTGAAATCAAAGGGCATTACTTGAATGCAACTGCGGGTACATGCGAAGAAATGATGAAAAGAGCTGTATTTGCCAGAGAATTAGGCGTTCCTATCGTAATGCATGATTATTTAACAGGGGGATTCACTGCAAATACTAGCTTGGCTCATTATTGCCGAGATAATGGTCTACTTCTTCATATACATCGTGCAATGCATGCAGTTATCGACAGACAAAAGAATCATGGTATGCACTTTCGTGTATTAGCTAAAGCATTACGTTTGTCTGGTGGAGATCATGTTCACTCCGGTACCGTAGTAGGTAAACTTGAAGGGGAAAGAGATATCACTTTAGGTTTTGTTGACTTACTGCGTGATGATTTTGTTGAAAAAGATCGAAGTCGTGGTATTTATTTCACTCAGGATTGGGTTTCTCTACCAGGTGTTCTGCCTGTTGCTTCGGGAGGTATTCACGTTTGGCATATGCCTGCTCTGACCGAAATCTTTGGAGATGATTCCGTACTTCAATTTGGCGGAGGAACTTTAGGACACCCTTGGGGAAATGCACCAGGTGCTGTAGCTAATCGAGTAGCTCTTGAAGCCTGTGTGAAGGCTCGAAATGAAGGACGTGATCTTGCTCGTGAAGGTAATGAAATTATCCGTGAGGCTAGCAAATGGAGTCCTGAATTAGCTGCTGCTTGCGAAGTATGGAAGGAGATCAAATTTGAATTCGAAGCAATGGATACTATTTGAATTCGAAGCAATGGATACTTTGGATTAATTGCAATTAAACTCGGCACAATCTTTTCCTAAAAGAAGGATTGAGCCGAATACAAAGATACTTAATTATTAAACAGATTTCTATCTTTCGTATTGGAATAGAAGCATAGTAAGTAGACGATATTTTACGAAAAAAGTGATTACAATTTATAAGGGAAACTGGCTATTGCCTTTTTCGATGTGAATTTCACATAATAGGGAAGTTGTTCCATTTCTATATGAAATTTGTATTTTCCTATTGATTTCTATATTTCTATAATTTTATACGTTTTTTTAGTTTAGAATATCATTTTAGAATAAAAAAAGATATATATATATTTAAATAATTTTTCTTATAAGTAATTCTAACATAATACTAATAATCGAATTAATAAGATTGAAAATCTTATTAATTCGATTGTATTTATTCGATTGTATTTTTTTTTCAATACTAATATTGACAACACTGTATCAAATAAATATAATCCGATCGTGAATAAATTGATCACCTTACTTACGTTAAATAGGCGTTATTACTTCATCAAATGGTAGGTTCATTGGTTTTCTTTCTGCGAGACAAACAAGAAAAACTTTGTTAATGAATAAGTAAGTGAATTGAAAGGTAAACACGAATATATATACGAAAATATTAGATCTATATATACCAATATATATATAGTCTTATATATATAATAATAATGGATAACTCTAACATAGTATTTCAAGAACATAGTATTTAAATAGGTGGTATATCTTTTTTTAGTTTTTTAGACAATTCAATTTTGTAATTTTATTTTTTTGATTGCGATTGGGTATAAATATCCACCTTATTTTTTAAATTGTAATGGGGTTGCTAACTCAATGGTAGAGTACTCGGCTTTTAAGAGCGACTCTATTTTTTACGCATTTCTATGAAGCAATGGGTTCGTCGATACTATCGGTAGAGCTTGTAAAACCACGACTGATCCAGAAAGGAATGACTGGAAAAAGTAGCATGTCGTATCAATGAAGAATTCTAAAAATATTTCATTCTTTTAGGATCCAGCTCAAATTTTTGTTTGAATTTTTGGCTCGTAACAAAAAAAATTCCGTTGGGTTTGATTAATAAAGGGATAGAACTTGGTGGTTCTAATTCTAATAGGGAAACAAAAAGCATCGAGCTTTCATTTATTTTTTATTTGGATCATTACCCCATCTAATTGTACGTTAAAAATAGGTTAGTGCTTGATGTGGGAAAAGCTTTTCTGGTGAATGGTTTATTTTTGTTATGAGTCCTAACTATATAGCTATTTTCCATTATCTTTTGGTATTTTGGGGTAGCGATAAATGTGTAAAAGAAAGAGTATATTGATAAAGATATTTTTTCCAAAATCAAAAGAGCGATTAGGTAAAAAAAAAAATAAAGGATTCTTAATTAGCTCGTTATCCTAGAACAAAAATTAGGCAAAAAATCGATTAGAGAGAGTCCGTTAATGGGTTTTACTTCTCTAGGTATATATTTATACCTATAATTTTCTGTTTTGACCATATCGCACTATGTATCATTTGATAATCCAATGAATCTCTGATTCTTTGTTTGACCAAATAGACTTTTTTTTTTTTAATGGAGCAATATCAAGCATATTTAGAACTCCGTAGATCTCGATACCAGGACATCCTATACCCACTTTTTTTTCGGGAATCTATTTATGGACTAGCTTATGCTCATGAGTCCTTTTTTATAGAAAATGTCGATTATAACAATAAATTTAGTTTACTAATTGTAAAACGTTTAAGTACTCGAATGTATCAACAGACTCATTTCATTCTTTTTGTTAATGATTCTAAAAAAAATACTTTTGTGGGTTATAATTATCATTTTTTTTCTCAAATAATATTAGAAGGTTTTGGTATCGTCGTGGAGATTCTATTTTCTCTACAATTATTTAGCTCTTCCTTAAGGGGATTAGAAATCGTAAAATCTTATAAAAATTTTCAATCAATTCATTCGATCTTTCCCTTTTTCGAAGATCAACTGATATATTTAAATCATAAGTCAGATATACGAATACCCTATCCTATCCATCTGGAAATCTTGGTTCAAATCCTGCGATATTCGATAAAAGATGTCTCTTTCTTTCATTTAATAAGGTTGTTTTTTTATTACTATTATAATTGGAATAGTCTTTTTCCTCCAAAAAAATGGATTTTTACTTTTTTTTCAAAAAGGAATCGAAGAATTTTCTTGTTCCTATATAATTTATATGTATGGGAATATGAATCTATCTTTCTTTTTCTACGTAACAAATCCTCTCAGTTACAGTTAAAACATTTTCGCGTTTTTTTTGAGCGAATTTTTTTCTATGAAAAAATAAAACATCTTGTAGAAGTATCTACTAAGAATTGTTCATATACTTTCTTCTTCTTTAAGGATACTTTCATCCATTATGTTAGATATCAAGGAAAATCAATTCTGGTTTTAAAGAATACTCCTTTTTTGATAAATAAATGGAAATACTATTTTATATATTTATGGCAATGTCATTTTGATATTTGGGCTGGACTAGAAACGATCTATATAAACGAATTATCTCAGTATTCATTTCACTTTTTAGGCTATTTTTTAAGTATTCCACTAAATCTTTCAGTAGTACGAAGTCAAATGTTGCAAAATTCATTTCTTATTAAAATTGTTATAAAAAAACTTGATACAATAGTTCCCATTATTCCTCTAATGAGATCATTGGCTAAAACAAAATTTTGTAATGTAATGGGTCATCCTATTAGTAAGCCGGTTTGGGCCAATTTATCTGATTTTGATATTATTGACCGGTTTTTGCGCATATGCAGAAATTTTTCTCATTATTACAATGGATCTGCAAAAAAAAAGAGTTTCTATCAAATAAAATATATACTTCGGTTTTCTTGTATAAAAACTTTGGCTCGTAAGCATAAAAGTACTGTGCGCATTTATTTGAAAAAATTAAGTTCAGAAAAATTATTGCAAGAATTTTTTACAGAAGAAGATCTTTTTTCTTTGATTTTTCCAAGAACTTCTTTTACTTTGCGTAGGTTTTATAGAGGTCGTATTTGGTATTTGGATATTCTTTTAAGAAACGATTTCGTCAATTATTTATAATTGAAAATAGGTTATGTTATTTTTTAAATCGGTGTAAATTGATAAAACGAACTTCCTTCTTTTTATTCAATGAGGATAAAAAAATCATTTTTTTTAGTCTTCTATATCTATATATAGGATTTTGAAATGCTCATGTAGTCAGAGTCAAGATTCGGGGTTAATGAATTAAATATTATATTTCACTTTCTTAGAGTCTTTTGCTAGGCAAGTAATTAAGGTTTAGATGTATACATAGGGAAAGCCGTGTGCAATGAAAACTGCAAACACGGCTTGGGGAGGGATTTTTTCTTGTTTTATTCTATTGTTGAATTTTATTCAAGAATAAATTATCTACTTCATCCGACTAGTTCCGGGTTCAAGTCCCGGGCAACTCATTTTTGTAGATCGATGTTGTATTATATCTATATTTCTATTCTCTATTTCTATAAATAGAATGATATATAGAAAATAAACTTTTTTTATGAATCAATGAAATGGGATAAACAAGGTAAATTCGGATAAACCGAAATGAATAAGAACATACTAATGAATAAGAACATACTATGGATATTAGTATTGGTTGACACTGGTATATAAGTCATGTTATACTGTTGAATAACAAGTCCTCAAATTCTCGCATTATAGAGAATTTTTGTGCTTGGGAGTCCCTAATGATTAAATGAACCAAGATTTTACCATGACTGCAATTTTAGAGAGACGCGAGAGCGAAAGCCTATGGGGTCGCTTCTGTAATTGGATAACCAGCACCGAAAATCGTCTTTACATTGGATGGTTTGGTGTTTTGATGATTCCTACTTTATTGACTGCAACTTCTGTATTTATTATCGCTTTTATCGCTGCCCCTCCAGTAGATATTGATGGTATTCGTGAGCCTGTTTCTGGATCTCTACTTTATGGAAACAATATCATTTCTGGTGCGATTATTCCTACTTCTGCGGCTATAGGTTTGCATTTTTATCCGATCTGGGAAGCAGCTTCTGTTGATGAGTGGTTATACAACGGCGGTCCTTATGAACTAATTGTTCTACACTTCTTACTTGGTGTAGCTTGCTACATGGGTCGTGAGTGGGAACTTAGTTTTCGTCTGGGTATGCGTCCTTGGATTGCTGTTGCATATTCAGCTCCTGTTGCAGCCGCTACTGCTGTTTTCTTGATCTATCCTATTGGTCAAGGAAGCTTTTCGGATGGTATGCCTCTAGGAATTTCAGGTACTTTCAATTTTATGATTGTATTTCAGGCTGAGCATAATATTCTTATGCATCCATTTCACATGTTAGGTGTAGCTGGTGTATTCGGCGGCTCCCTATTCAGTGCTATGCATGGTTCCTTGGTAACTTCTAGTTTGATCAGGGAAACCACAGAAAATGAATCCGCTAATGAAGGTTACAGATTTGGTCAAGAGGAAGAAACTTATAATATTGTAGCTGCTCATGGTTATTTTGGCCGATTAATCTTCCAATATGCAAGTTTCAACAATTCTCGTTCTTTACATTTCTTCCTAGCTGCTTGGCCTGTAGTAGGTATTTGGTTTACCGCTTTAGGTATCAGCACTATGGCTTTCAACTTAAATGGTTTTAATTTCAACCAATCCGTAGTTGATAGTCAAGGTCGTGTAATAAATACCTGGGCTGATATTATTAACCGAGCTAACCTTGGTATGGAAGTAATGCATGAACGTAATGCTCATAATTTCCCTCTAGATCTAGCTGCGATGGAAGCTCCATCTGTTAATGGATAAAATTTTGATCTTAATTTAAAGTAGACGAGTTTTTGTTTAAAAATAAAGGAGCAATATCAACTTTGTTAATATTGCTCCTTTATATTGGATATTGGATTAGTAATCTTTTTTTTAGATTTCTATAGATTTATACATACGTTTTTGATTGATTTAATGATTCCTTATCTTTTTTTTTTTCCTTTGTTAGAAAAAAAAGGATAATGAAAAGGTAGAATTTGAGATATAGATCATTTTTACTATAAGGGCGGATGTAGCCAAGTGGATCAAGGCAGTGGATTGTGAATCCACCATGCGCGGGTTCAATTCCCGTCGTTCGCCCATATCTATATATAGATAGATATAGATATTGTTTAGGTTTTCAAGTATAAATCTGAAATAAAGAAAAATGGCTACTTCTAAAACTTATAAGTACGAATTCTTCAAAATAATAATTATTACAAAAGATATATTTTTGAGATAAAATAGATACATTTATCTATTTCACAAAAAAAGAATATATCCATATCGTGGTTTCCTCTTATAATACCTCAGGTGCTAATGAAACTATTTTAGTGAAATTTAACTGTCTCAATTCCCGGGCGATTGCGCAAAAGATTCGAGTTCCTTTTGGATTTCCTTCTTGATCAATTATAACTGCAGCATTATCATCATACTGAATTATTATACCGTTGCTACGTTTTAGTTGTTTACAAGTACGTACAATTACAGCTCTGATCACTTCAGATTTTTCTAAGTTCGTATTTGGTACTGCTTGTTTGATTACAGCAACAACAATGTCGCCAATATAAGCATATCGTCGATTACTAGCTCCTAGGATTCGAATACACATCAGTTCACGTGCTCCGCTGTTATCCGCTACATTCAAATGAGTTTGAGGTTGAATCATATCATTTTTTTATTATTTCAATCTAAAAAAGGAAGTAAAAATATTTTGTGTTCAAAAAAAAAGGAACCTATTATTGCCTTTTTTCTTTTCATTCTAAAGACCTATTTTCTTTGGTTCTCTTTTATTATCCTGAAATAATGAATTGAGTTCGTATCGGCATTTTGGATGATGCTATTGAAATAGCCTTTCTTGCTATATTTTCTGGTACTCCACCCATTTCATAAAGTATTTTCCCAGGTTTAACAACAGCTACCCAATATTCGGGAAATCCTTTTCCTGAACCCATACGTGTTTCAGTAGGTCTTACTGTAACCGGTTTGTCTGGAAAAATACGTACCCATATTTGTCCACCTCGGCGAACATTTCTTGACATTGCCCGCCGTCCCGCTTCTATTTGTCTAGATGTTATCCAAGCTGGCTCAAGTGCCTGAAGAGCATATCTTCCGAAGCAAATATTATTACCTCGATAGGATATTCCCTTCATTCTTCCTCTATGTTGTTTACGAAATCTGGTTCTTTGGGGGTTATAATTGATGGTTGTTTTTCAATTCCATCTTTATTACAGAACCGTACATGAGATTTTCACCTCATACGGCTCCTCGCGAATGAAGTAATTCAAATATCTATATCTATATGGATATAGATTCTATCTAATCGATAAAATAATAGAAATAGTCATATGTTTAGTAAATAACGAAATCTCGGTATTTTTTGAGATTTCATACAATCTTCGAAATTTTTAGATCTTGTTTTCAATATCGATTCTTAGAATTGGCAAAAATATAAAAAAATTCAATAAAAGAAAAATTCTCGCGGGCGAATATTTACTCTTTTATTCTCAAATTCAGATGTAATGAAATTCAGATGTTAATGTAGGGTACAACTCCTAAAAAATGGATTGTTTTTAGGTTTCTTCCGCCATCCCACCTAAGAAATCATTAAGATTTGTTTTCTTTAAGATTTTTTTAATAAAATCTTAAGTCTTAAGTATTTGCAGGTTTCGTCGTTCCCATCGCCTCTCGATTAATGGTTAGGTTTTAATTCGACAATGGAGCCTTTCTCATAGCTAAAAATTAATAAAATTTTTTTAGAATAGAATATTCATTTCTTTTTTCGTGAATCAATATTATCAGTTTTTCTTGATTCAGAGCTCTTAATTTATTGACATTAAAAATAAAAAAAAAATATATATATTATTCTTTTTTATTTTTAAGGATGCTTTAATACACTATCTTTTCTGAGATGACCCATAGACCTTTACATATTCGAATTCTATATCATTGATATATTTTAATCTCTTTCTTTCACCTTTTCTTTTATCTATATATTTTTATTGCTTTACAACTAAATAATCTTTTTTTTCTTTTATCTTTCACAATTTTTCAGTTGCTATATTCTTTTTTTATTAAATTTTTTTTCTTTTGACTAATTCTTTAGATCTAGATAATCCGAAGTGATGTGTTGGTTATTAGTTCTTTTTAAATGAATTGATACTATTAACCGGTTTCTTTTTTTTTTTTAATCATTCTAAAAAACTAACGAGTCACACACTAAGCATGGCAATCCTCTATAAAATGATTAATTTCTTTTTTTAGTCGATTCAATCTTATAAAATAGATAAATTTTTGAGAATCAAAATCGAGTAATTTTTTCTTTTTTGTTTTATATAAAATCAAAATAGGACATTGAATTATTGAATAGAAAGAAGGACATATTTTTCTTTATTTCGAAAATATCCAAACTTTTATCCCTAAAACTCCATAAATAGTTCGAACTGTATAACAACAATATTCAATTTTAGCTCGAATGGTTTGGAGAGGAACCCTACCTTCTCTGATCCATTCGACACGTGCAATTTCTTTTCCATCAATACGTCCTGCAATCTGTACTTGAACTCCTTTTGTACCTGCTTGTTCAGTTAATTCAATAGCTTTTTTCATTGCTTTACGAAATGAAACTCTATTCTTTAATTGTCCAGCTATAAATTCTGCAAGAATATTAGGGTGTTTATAAGCAT
>NW_028196937.1:47500-52500 GCF_037176805.1 Vigna unguiculata
ATCCTTTCTGGATATTCCTCAATGTGCCGACTATTCATGGAACGTGAGAAGCAGATGAATAATCATCTGCTTCCGGAAGAAATCGAAGAATTTTTTGGGAATCCTGCAAGAGCCACTCGTTCTTTTTTCTCTGACAGATGGTCAGAACTTCATCTGGGTTCGAATCCTACTGATAGGTCTACTAGAGATCAGAAATTGTTGAAAAAAGAACAAAAGAAACATCTTGCTTTTTCCAGGCGATCGGAAAAGAAAGAAATAGTGAATTTATTCAAGATAATTATGTACTTACAAAATACCGTCTCAATTCATCCTATTTCATCCTATCGAGGATGTGATATGGTTCCAAAGGGTGAACTGGACAGTTCCAATAAGATTTCATTCTTGAACAAAAATCCATTTTGGGGTTTATTTCATCTATTCCATGACCGGAACAGGGGGAGATACACGTTCACACCACGATTTTGAATCAGAAGATATATTTCAAGAAATGGCAGATCTATTCACTCTATCAATAACCGAGCCGGATCTGGTGTATCATAAGGAATTTGATTTTTCTATGGATTCCTCCGGATTGGATCAAAAACATTTCTTGAATGAGTTATTGAACTCCAGGGATGAATCGAAAAAGCACTCTTTATTGGTTCTACCTCCTCTTTTTTATGAAGAGAATGAATCTTTTTATCGAAGGATCATAAAAAAATGGGTCCAGACCTCTTGCGGAAATAATGTGGAAGATCCAAAACCTAAAATAGTTGTATTTGCTAGCAACAACATAATGGAGGCAGTCAATCAATATAGATTGATCCGAAATCTGATTCAAATCCAATATAGCACCCATGGTTACATAAGAAATGTATTGAATCGATTCAATTGCAACTTCGAATATGGAATTCAAAGGTATCAAATAGGAAATGATACTCTGAATCATCGAACTAGAATGAAATACACGATCAACCAACATTTATCAAATTTGAAAAAGAGTCAGAAGAAGTGGTTCGATCCTCTTATTTTGATTTCTCGAACGGAGAGATCTATGAATTGGGATCCTAATGTATATAGATACAAATGGTCCAATGGGAGCAAGAATTTCCAGGAACATTTGGACTATTTCATTTCTGAGCAGAATAGCCGTTTTCAAGTAGTGTTCGATCGATTACATATTAATCAATATTCGATTGATTGGTCTGAGGTTATCGACAAAAAAGATTTGTCTAAGTCACTTTGTTTATTTTTGTCCAAGTTACTTCTTTTTTTGCCCAAGTTTCTTCTCTTTTTGTCTAACTCACTTCCTTCTTTTTTATTTGTGAGTTTTGGGGGTATCCCCATTCATAGGTCCGAGATCCACATCTATGAATTGAAAGGTCCGAATGATCCACTCTGTAATCAGTTATTAGAATCAATAGGTCTTCAAATCTTTCATTTGAAAAAAAGGAAACCCTTATTATTGGATGACCAAGATACTTCCCAAAAATCGAAATTCTTGATCAATGGAGGAACAATATCACCATTTTTGTTCAATAAGATACCAAAGTGGATGATTGACTCATTCCATACTAGAAAGAATCGCAGGAAATCTTTTGATAACACAGATTCCTATTTCTCAATGATATCCCACGATCCAGACAATTGGCTGAATCCCGTGAAACCATTTCATAGAAGTTCATTGATATACTATTTTTATAAAGCAAATCGACTTCGATTCTTGAATAATCAATATCACTTCTGCTTCTATTGTAACAAAAGATTCCCTTTTTATGTGGAAAAGGCCCGTATCAATAATTATGATTTTACGTATGGACAATTCCTCAAAATCTTGTTCATTCGCAACAAAATCTTTTCTTTTTGCGATGGTCAAAAAAAACATGCTTTTTTGAAGAGAGATACTATTTCACCAATCGAGTTACAGGTATCTAACATATTGATACCTAACGATTTTCCGCAAAGTGGCGACGAAGGGTATAACTTCTACAAATCTTTCCATTTTCCAATTCGATACGATCCATTCGTTCGTGGAGCTATTTACTCGATCGCAGACATTTCTGGAACACCTCTAACAGAGGGACAAATAGTCCATTTTGAAAAAACTTATTGTCAACCTCTTTCAGATATGAATATACCTGATTCAGAAGGGAAGAACTTGTATCAGTATCTCAATTTCAATTCAAACATGGGTTGGATTCACACTCCATGTTCTGAGAAATATTTACCATCCGAAAAAAGGAAAAAACGGAGTTCTTGTCTACAAAAATGCCTTGAGAAAGGTCAGATGTATAGAACCTTTCAACAAGATAGTGTTTTTTCAACTCTCTCAAAATGGAATCTATTCCAAACATATATACCATGGTTCCTTACCTCGACGGGGTACAAATATCTAAATTTCATATTTTTAGATACTTTTTCAGACCTATTGCCGATACTAAGTAGCAGCCAAAAATTTGTATCCATTTTTCATGATATTATGCATGGGTCAGATATATTATGGCGAATTCGTCAGATTCCATTGTGTCTTCCACAATGGAATCTGATAAGTGAGATTCCGGGTAATTGTTTCCATAATCTTCTTCTGTCCGAAGAAATGACTCATCGAAATAATGAGTTACTATTGATATCGACACATCTGAGATCGCTAAATGTTCAGGAGTTCTTCTATTCAATCCTTTTCCTTCTCCTTGTTGCTGGATATCTCGTTCGTACACATCTTCTCTTTGTTTCTCGAGTCTATAGTGAGTTACAGACAGAGTTCGAAAAGGTAAAATCTTTGATGATTCCATCATACATGATTGAGTTGCGAAAACTTCTGGATAGGTATCCTACATCTGAACTGAATTCTTTCTGGTTAAAGAATATCTTTCTAGTTGCTCTGGAACAATTAGGAGATTCTCTAGAAGAAATACGGAGTTTTGCTTTTGGTAGCAACATGCTATGGGGTGGTGGTCCCGCTTATGGGGTCAAATCCATACGTTCTAAGAATAAATATTGGAATCTCATCGATCTCATAAGTATTATACCAAATCCCATCAATCGAATCGCTTTTTCGAGAAATACGAGACATCTAAGTCATCCAAGTAAAGCAATCTATTCCTTGATAAGAAAAATAAAAAACGTGAATGGTGATTGGATTGATGATCAAATAGAATCCTGGGTCTCGAACACTGATTCGATTGATGATAAAGAAAAAGAATTCTTGGTTCAGTTTTCTACCTTAACAACAGAAAAAAGGATTGATCAAATTCTATTGAGTCTTACTCATAGTGATCTTTTATCAAAGAATAACTCTGGTTATCAAATAAGTGAACAACCGGGAGCAATTTACTTACGATACTTAGTTGACATTCAAAAAAAGTATCTAATGATTTATGAATTCAATACATCCTGTTTAGTAGAAAGACGTATATTCCTTGCTAATTATCAGACAATTACTTATTCACACACCTTGTGGGGGGCTAATAGTTTGCATTTCCCATCTCATGGAAAACCCTTTTCGCTCCGCTTAGCCCTACCTCCCCCTAGTAGGGGTATTTTAGTGATAGGTTCTATAGGAACTGGACGATCCTATTTGGTCAAATACCTAGCGACAAACTCCTATGTTCCTTTCATTACAGTATTTCTGAACAAGTTCCTGGATAACAAGCCTAAGGGTTTTCTTATTGATAATAGTGACTATATTGATGATAGTGACGATATTGATGATAGTGACGATATTGATGATAGTGACGATAGTGACGATATCGACCGTGACCTTGATATGGAGCTGGAGCTTCTAACTATGATGAATACGCTAACTATGGATATGATGCCAGAAATAGACCGATTTTATATCACCTTTCACTTCGAATTAGCAAAAGCAATGTCTCCTTGCATAATATGGATTCCTAACATTCATGATCTGGATGTGACTGAGTCGAATTACTTATCCCTCGGTCTTTTAGTGAACTATCTCTCCAGGGATTGTGAAAGATGTTCCACTAGAAATATTCTTGTTATTGCTTCGACTCATATTCCCCAAAAAGTAGATCCAGCTCTAATAGCTCCGAATAAATTCAATACATGCATTAAGATACGAAGGCTTCTTATTCCACAACAACGAAAACACTTTTTCACTCTTTCATATACTAGGGGATTTCACTTGGAAAAGAAAATGTCCCATACTAATGGATTCGGGTCCACGACGATGGGTTCAAATGTACGAGATCTTGTAGCACTTAACAATGAGGCCCTATCGATTAGTATTATACAAAAAAAATCCATCATAGACACTAATATAATTAGTTCTGTTCTTCATAGACAAACTTGGGATTTCCGATCTCAGGTAAGATCGGTTCAGGATCATGGGATCCTTTTCTATCAGATAGGAAGGGCTGTTTCACAAAATGTACTTCTAAGTAATTGCTCCATAGATCCTATATCTATCTATATGAAGAAGAAATCATGTGACGGGGGGGATTCTTATTTGTACAAATGGTACTTCGAACTTGGAACGAGTATGAAGAAATTAACGATACTTCTTTACCTTTTGAGTTGTTCTGCCGGATCGGTCGCTCAAGACCTTTGGTCTCTACCCGGACCTGATGAAAAAAATGGGATCACATCTTATGGACTCGTTGAGAAGAATTATGATCTAGTTCATGGCCTATTAGAAGTAGAAGGCGCTCTGGTGGGATCCTCACGTACAGAAAAAGATTGCAGTCAATTTGATAAGGATCGAGTGACATTGCTTCTTCGGTCCGAACCAAGGAATCCCTTAAATAGGATTCAAAATGGATCTTATTCTATCGTTGATCAGAGATTTCTCTATGAAAAATATGAATCGGAGTTTGAAGAAGGGGGAGGAGTCCTCGACCCGCAACAGATAGAGGAGGATTTTTTCAATCACATCGTTTGGGCTCCTAGAATATGGCGCCCTTGGGGCTTTCTATTTGATTGTATTGAAAGGCCCAATAATTTGGGATTTCCCTATTGGGCCAGGTCATTTCGGGACAAGCGGATCATTTATGATGAAG
>NW_028196937.1:70000-75298 GCF_037176805.1 Vigna unguiculata
ATGATGAAACTAAAAAAAAATATTTAACTAAAAGAAAAGATCCTTTGTTAAACGGACCCTTCCGTGGACAAATAAAAAACGGTTTTTCAACCTCAATCCAACATGAAAAAACTTACAAAAAAAATAACATTTTTATAAATAAAATTCAAGATATCTTTCTTTATAATAAGATTTCTAAAAAGAATAATAGTAATTCTCCAAAATTAGAGGAAAATAGAAAAACATTTGATAAAAAATTATTAGTAACTACATTTCTTTTTAATCTAATCAGTCAATTTTCATTAGTGTCAAGCTTAAATTCGCACGTACCTTATTTATTTACAGAACCTGAACAAGTAAAAATGAATTATAATTATGACGCAGAAAAAAAACAAATAATCAAAATATTATTTGATGCAATTACAACTGATTTGAACGAAAAAAGAAAAGTAAATCGAAAGAACACTAAGTCTATTAAAAGAAACGAAATCTGTAAAAAAGTACCTCGGTGGTCATACAAATTGATGGACGAATTAGAACAACTAGGTGGAAAAATTGAAGCAGATAATTCTCAAATTCGTTCTAGAAAAGGCAAACGTGTAGTCATTTTGACTAATAAAGATAAATTTTTTAAAAAATACAAGACTTATCGTGATCGTGGAGATACTGAAAATAATGAACAAAAAAACGAATTGGCTTTAAGACGTTATTCCCAACAATCGGATTTTCGAAGAGACATAATCAAAGGATCTATCCGTGCTCAAAGACGGAAAACAGTTACTTGGAAATTTTTTCAAAAAAGGGTGCATTCGCCGCTTTTTTTGGATAAAATTGAAAAATCAATATTCTTTTCTTTTCATAGTTTAAAATCAATGAAAAGATTTTTTATGTTAAATATTTGGATTCGTAAAAAGACAGAATTTCAAATTTTAGGTTCTATAGAGGAAAAAACAAAAAAAAGTCCGAAAAAAAAAGAGGAGGAAGCAAAAAAGGAAAATGCAGAAAGAAAACGTATAGAAATAGCAGAAGCCTGGGATAGCATTATATTTGCTCAAGTAATAAGAGGTGTTTTATTAATAACCCAATGCTTTATTAGGAAATATATTCTATTACCTTCATTTATAATAATTAAAAATACAATTCGTATACTATTTTTTCAAATTCCAGAATGGTCTGAAGATTATATGGATTGGAAGAGAGAAATATATATTAAATGCACGTATAACGGCGTTCAATTATCCGAAAGAGAGTTTCCGCAAAAATGGCTAACAGATGGGATTCAGATAAAAATATTATTTCCTTTTCGTCTAAAACCTTGGCATAAATCTAAAATACGATGTAATGAAAACAAAAAAAATTCAAAGAAAAAAAAGAACTTTTGTTTTTTAACAGTTTGGGGGATGGAAGTTGAATTGCCTTTTTCTAGTTCCACGAAAAATCCACTTTCCTTTTTCGACCCCATTTTAAAAGAACTAAAAAAAAAAAAGAAAAAATTTGAATTTTTCACTTTTCTAGTTCTAAAAGTTTTAAGTGAAAAATTCAAACTGTTTCTAAATATCGTAATAGAAAAAGCAAAAGGGATCATCCAAAGTATTCTTGAAATTATTAGAAAAAGTATAGTATTCCTCACGAAAAAAAAACAAGAATTTTTAAATTTAAAATATTTTTTTATTAAAAGGAAACCCCCAAAACTCGATGAATTGAGCGAAAACAAAAAATATTCAACAATTTGGAAGAATAATTCAATGATTTCTGAAGCAACCATTTCAATTCAATCGATAAAGTCGACAAATTTTTCATTGAAAAAAAAATCTATAAAGGATCTCAATACTAAGAGAAAAGTAGTTATTAAAAAAATAGAAAAAATGAAAAAAGAAGAAAAGAAAAGAGGACTTGGAATTCGCGAGACAAATATTCATTCGAAGAAAAAAATTTATGATAGTAAAAGGATAGAATTCGAAAAAAAAATTTTGCAGATATTCCAAAGAAGAAATATTAGCTTAACTAAAAAATCACATTCTTTTTTTCAATTTTTGATGAAAAAAATATACATAGATATCTTTCTATATATCATTTGTATTCCGAAAATCCAGCTACAACTTTTTCTTGAATCAACAAAAAAATTTTTAAATAAATGGCTTTACGATAATGAACCAAATACAGAAAGAAGTTATAAAACAAATCAAAGTATAATTCCCTTTCTTTTAAAATTACACAAATATTTTAATAATAAGAATAAGAATGCGAATTCACATAATTATTTTGATGTCTCCTTTTTGTCACAACCATATGTATTTTTAAATTTGTTACAAACCCGAATTATTAACATAAACATATATAAGTTAAGACTTCTTTTTCAATATAATAAAAATTTTTTTTTTCTGAAAAATGAAATAAAGGATTCTTTTTTTGGAGCACAAGGAATAGTTCATTCTAAAAGAAAACAAAATAACCTGCTCAATTCTGAACTAAATCAATGGACAAATTGGTTAAAGAATAATTATTATCAATATAACTTATCTAACAGTAGCTGGTCAAAATTAGTATCACAAAAATGGAGAAATAGAATCACTAAATGTGGTGTAACTCAAAATAAAAATTTAACCAAATGGGATTCATATGGAAAAAGCCCATTAATTCTTTACAAAGAACAACAAGGAATCCCATTAAAAAAAAAAATTAGAAAACAATATAAATACGATCTTTTATCCTATAATTTTATGAATTATGCAAATAAGAAAGACTCATATATTTATCGATATAGATCCCTATTTCAATCAAATAAAAACACAATGATTTCTTCTAATTACAATACATATAAAAAAGACTTATTTGATAGAATAAGTAATATTTTTATCAAGAATTATATAGCAGAAGATACTATTATTATAAATCCGGATAGAAAATATTTGGATTGGACGGGAATCAATAGAAAAATACTAAATCGTTCCATATGCAATCCGGAATTTTGGTTCTTTTCCAAATTTGTGATATTTTATAATACATTTAGGGGTAACTCGCAAATTATACCAATAAAATTACTTTATTTACATTCTCTTTTTTTACATTCTAAAGGAAATAAAAATGTTAGTGAAAAGAATATTACTAGAAAGAAAAAAAAAATAGATGTTTTTAGAACATCGAAAAAAAAACCCAAGAACAATATGGAGGCAGAACTTCAATTCTTAGTAAGAAATTTTTTGAATTTCCATTTAAACTGGAAAAATTTCTTAGGTCAAAAAATATTTAACAATGTAAAAGTATATTGTCTCCTTATTAGATTGACAAATTTAAGAAAAATTACTATAGCCTCTATTCAAAGAGGAGAACTAGGTCTAGATATTATGATGATTCAAAAACAGACGAATTTAACTCTTTCAGGCTTAAGGAAAAAGAAAAATAATAAATTTAGGAAAAAAGAACTATTTGTTATCGAACCAGTTCGCCTGTCTAGAAAAAATAATAAACAATTTTTTAAGTATAAAATGATGGGTTTTTCATTAATTCATAAGAATAAACGCAAAATTTATAAAAAATACTCAGAAAAAATTCATGTTAATAAGAAATTTTTTGATAAATACATTACAAGAACAAAAGATCAAAAGATAACAGAAAACAAAGAAAACGAGAAATTTAATTTACTTGTTCCTGAAAACATTTTATCTGCTAGACGTCGTAGAGAGTTGAGAATTAGAATTTGTTTAGATCCAAATAATATAAATAGTATGCATAGAAACACAATATTTTATAATGAAAATAAAGTCCAAAATTGTTTTAAAGTTTTGACTAAAAAAAGAAATGAGAAAGAGAAAAAAAAACTAATGAATTTCAAAATTTTTCTTTGGCCAAAATATCGATTAGAAGATTTAGCTTGTATAAATCGTTATTGGTTTAATACCCATAATGGAAGCCGTTTCAGTATAGTAAGGATACATATGTATCCGCGTGTGAAAATTCGTTAATCTAATTTTGTTTTCTATTTAGCATATGTATCTATCTATAGATAGATACATAGGTTAAACAAATACACGTATTTTGGTATGGCATTGATTTTAATTCAATGATGTATACATAAAAAAAAAGCATTAACAAAATTATCTTTTTTTATCTAATGTAATGTATACAATTCTTTTTTATATCAAACTAGTCTCCTTTATACTATATCTATTTAAATTCTCTATTTCAATTGGATTGATTTCAGTTATCAAAAAAATTAGATTTCGGATTTCTATCAAAAAATTAAAAATGAGTGTCATTCTAATTACTGATCAATAAAAATATCTATAAAAATCGAGGAGAAGGAAAAACTTTTATTTTTTTATGGTAAAAAAGTCATTTATACCTGTTATTTCACAAGAAAAAAAAGGAAAAAAACCGGGATTGGTTGAATTTCAAATATTCAAATTTACCAATAGAATACGAAGACTTACTTCACATTTTGAATTGCACCGAAAAGACTACTCATCCCAAACAGGTTTACGTAAAATTTTGGGAAAACGGCAAAGATTACTGTCTTATTTGTCAAAGAAAGATGGAATACGGTATAAAAAATTAATCAATCAGTTTAATATTCGGCAGTCACAAATTCGTTAAATTGAAGAGTAATTTTCAATTATTCGATTTATTAGATCTTGAATTTGGATGAACTTTTTTTTTAAGCGATTCATAAAAGAATAAATCGAGCAAAAACCTATGAATATCTCAACGAAAAGAAAGGACTTCATGATAGTCAATATGGGGCCTCACCACCCATCAATGCACGGTGTTCTTAGACTTATTGTTACTCTAGATGGTGAGGATGTTATTGATTGTGAACCGATATTGGGTTATTTACACAGAGGAATGGAAAAAATAGCGGAAAACCGAACAATTATACAATATCTGCCTTATGTAACACGTTGGGACTATTTAGCTACAATGTTCACAGAAGCAATAACTGTAAATGGACCAGAACAGTTGGGAAATATTCAAGTACCTAAAAGAGCCAGCTATATCCGAGTAATAATGTTGGAGTTAAGCCGTATAGCTTCTCACCTACTATGGCTAGGACCTTTTATGGCAGATATTGGTGCACAAACACCTTTTTTCTATATTTTCAGAGAAAGAGAATTAATATATGATCTATTTGAAGCTGCCACAGGTATGAGAATGATGCATAATTTTTTTCGTATCGGAGGGGTAGCGACTGATCTACCTTATGGTTGGATAGATAAATGTTATGATTTCTGCGATTATTTTTTAACAAGTATTGCTGAATATCAAAAACTTATTACGCGAAATCCTATTTTTTTAGAACGGGTTGAGGGCGTCGGTGTTGTT
>NW_028196938.1:37500-40000 GCF_037176805.1 Vigna unguiculata
TTTTGTGAAAAAATGAAATTCGTGGTTTTTGAGATGTGAGGGTTGGAATGGCCTCCAAATGTCCCCAAATGAATACCATGAAATTCTTGGTGCACGAAAGTTTTGAGTTCGGAGGGTTTTGCACATGGCCAAGTTGGTCGGTGCACCGCGGCATAGCTAGATGGCTTGTGTGGAGTTTTGTGAAAAAATGAAATTCGTGGTTTTTGAGATGTGAGGGTTGGAATGGCCTCCAAATGTCCCCAAATGAATACCATGAAATTCTTGGTGCACGAAAGTTTTGAGTTCGGAGGGTTTTGCACATGGCCAAGTTGGTCGGTGCACCGCGGCATAGCTAGATGGCTTGTGTGGAGTTTTGTGAAAAAATGAAATTCGTGGTTTTTGAGATGTGAGGGTTGGAATGGCCTCCAAATGTCCCCAAATGAATACCATGAAATTCTTGGTGCACGAAAGTTTTGAGTTCGGAGGGTTTTGCACATGGCCAAGTTGGTCGGTGCACCGCGGCATAGCTAGATGGCTTGTGTGGAGTTTTGTGAAAAAATGAAATTCGTGGTTTTTGAGGTGTGAGGGTTGGAATGGCCTCCAAATGTCCCCAAATGAATACCATGAAATTCTTGGTGCACGAAAGTTTTGAGTTCGGAGGGTTTTGCACATGGCCAAGGTTGGCGGTGCACCGCGGCATAGCTAAATGGCTTGGTGGGGAGTTTTGTGAAAAAATGAAATTCGTGGTTTTTGAGATGTGAGGGTTGGAAAGGCCTCCAAATGCCCCCAAATGAGTACTGTAAAAGTGTTGGTGCACAAAAGTTTTGAATTGGATGCATTTTGCACTTGGCCAAGTTGGTCGGTGCACCGCGACTAGATAGGTTGGTGCCAAAATTTGTCAAATTTAAGACCTTGGCCAAACTGAATGAAATTTTGTGGGGAGGTTCCTGATATTGTTTAGTGGTGGACTGGAAAAAATGAGGTCGAAATTCGAAGTCTACATGTGCTTTTCTATTTTTCCCGATTTTACACATACCCGGTAAGTAAAAAAAATAAAAAAAATAGTTCCCCTTCGAGAAAAATTATGAAATTTGGTGAGCAAGGAGATACCATTATTCTACGAATTACTGCAAAAAATCGCATCAAAATTCGAAGTATAGCCCGAGATATGGACTTATGTCTGCTCAAAAAAAGTGTATCTACTTGTACAATTTTGCCTTTTGCATATTAACCTCTTATAGGGGGGGAGTGCTCCTTGAGCCGGCCAGCTCCACACTGGCAGGTTTTAAAGGGAGCTTGATGAGGCCTCCCCCCTCACGTGGTGCGTGCGTTAGCATGTTTATCATGGCACAACTAGCCTCTTCATAGTTGTTGAGCTTTATTAATACCAACACACGGTCGTCACTGATCGTTGGTTAGCTCGGCAGCTAGTCCCTCGGATATTGTGGAAAGTTATTTTCATGCCTAGCGATGCTTGACCCTGCGTCACTTGATGTTTCCATTTGCTTGCTTGCCCATGGTAGGTGGGGGGTGGACCGTCTTGTGGTGTGGTGTCTTGCGAACGTGAGGGTGTGTGAGTTGTAATCGAGATGCACTTGCTGGCTGGCTCCATGCCTTGCGTATCGAACGGTCAAGCATGCATCTCTTCCATTTTCACCCGTTGCCTTGGGTGATATTGGTTGATCAGTCCCTGTGTTGCCTACCCACTAGACGGTACTTCTGTGGTTGCTTCGAATTCTATCTTTCCATCACGAAGAGGTGTTGGAGGATCCTAATGTCACGCACGTGTTCCATCTAGTGAAACATCTCAGTGATGCACGTGTTGTGGCTAGTTCTTTTGGATGCGGTGCATTATATGAACTCGGGTTTACTTTAGCGACCCAGTCAACATAATTCGGTTGTGTCCCTTGATTGAGACGTTGTCCTTGAACTTGTTGTGAACAATATCGTTCTTCCACAACCCGTCGTCTTGAGTGCGATGGAAGGCAAATAAGATGTGCTTTGGCATGTCATGCACGTACTCGATTGCGGGAAGTGTGAGAAAGTGTTGTTGACAACCCGTG
Organism: Vigna unguiculata; assembly: GCF_037176805.1. Taxonomy (NCBI): domain Eukaryota; kingdom Viridiplantae; phylum Streptophyta; class Magnoliopsida; order Fabales; family Fabaceae; genus Vigna; species Vigna unguiculata. Next base: position 39,543 of record NW_028196938.1, read on the forward strand.
GGAAATGGAATGTGGCAAATCGTGATGAGCTCTTCGTGGATCTGCGAAGAAGACGACCTTTGGGCCTGTTGGAAACGAGGGAGGCGATGTTGAACTGCGAAGAAGATGGACTTTTGGGTTGTTTGAATCAATGGGAGGCCACGCGAGAACTCCGAATACTATGGACTCTTGGGTTGTTGGAAGCAACGGGAGGCCCCGCTAGAACTCCGAATACTACGGACTCTTGGGTTGTTGGAAGCAAGGGGAGGCCCCGCTAGAACTCCGAATACTATGGACTCTTGGGTTGTTGGAAGCAAGGGGAGGTCCCGCTAGAACTCCGAATACTACGGACTCTTGGGTTGTTGGAAGCAAGGGGAGGCCCCGCTAGAACTCCGAATACTATGGACTCTTGGGTTGTTGGAAGCAAGGGGAGGCCCCGCTAGAACTCCGAATACTATGGACTCTTGGGTTGTTGGCAA
>NW_028196938.1:50000-52086 GCF_037176805.1 Vigna unguiculata
CTAGCCTCTTCATAGTTGTTGAGCTTTATTAATACCAACACACGGTCGTCACTGATCGTTGGTTAGCTCGGCAGCTAGTCCCTCGGATATTGTGGAAAGTTATTTTCATGCCTAGCGATGCTTGACCCTGCGTCACTTGATGTTTCCATTTGCTTGCTTGCCCATGGTAGGTGGGGGGTGGACCGTCTTGTGGTGTGGTGTCTTGCGAACGTGAGGGTGTGTGAGTTGTAATCGAGATGCACTTGCTGGCTGGCTCCATGCCTTGCGTATCGAACGGTCAAGCATGCATCTCTTCCATTTTCACCCGTTGCCTTGGGTGATATTGGTTGATCAGTCCCTGTGTTGCCTACCCACTAGACGGTACTTCTGTGGTTGCTTCGAATTCTATCTTTCCATCACGAAGAGGTGTTGGAGGATCCTAATGTCACGCACGTGTTCCATCTAGTGAAACATCTCAGTGATGCACGTGTTGTGGCTAGTTCTTTTGGATGCGGTGCATTATATGAACTCGGGTTTACTTTAGCGACCCAGTCAACATAATTCGGTTGTGTCCCTTGATTGAGACGTTGTCCTTGAACTTGTTGTGAACAATATCGTTCTTCCACAACCCGTCGTCTTGAGTGCGATGGAAGGCAAATAAGATGTGCTTTGGCATGTCATGCACGTACTCGATTGCGGGAAGTGTGAGAAAGTGTTGTTGACAACCCGTGGGAAATGGAATGTGGCAAATCGTGATGAGCTCTTCGTGGATCTGCGAAGAAGACGACCTTTGGGCCTGTTGGAAACGAGGGAGGCGATGTTGAACTGCGAAGAAGATGGACTTTTGGGTTGTTTGAATCAATGGGAGGCCACGCGAGAACTCCGAATACTATGGACTCTTGGGTTGTTGGAAGCAACGGGAGGCCCCGCTAGAACTCCGAATACTACGGACTCTTGGGTTGTTGGAAGCAAGGGGAGGCCCCGCTAGAACTCCGAATACTATGGACTCTTGGGTTGTTGGAAGCAAGGGGAGGTCCCGCTAGAACTCCGAATACTACGGACTCTTGGGTTGTTGGAAGCAAGGGGAGGCCCCGCTAGAACTCCGAATACTATGGACTTTTGGGTTGTTGGAAGCAAGGGGAGGCCCCGCTAGAACTCCGAATACTATGGACTCTTGGGTTGTTGGCAACGACAACTTGGGGGGATGACACTGGAAAAGAGTGAACTAGGCCAAACTGCGAACAAGGCAACTTGGGGGGATGACACTGGAAAAGAGTGAACTAGGCCAAACTGCGAACAAGGCAACTTGGGGGGATGATGCTGGAAAAGAGTGAACTAGACCGAACTGCGAACAAGGCAACTTGGGGGGATGACGCTGGAAAAGAGTGAACTAGGCCGAACTGCGAACAAGACAACTTGGGGGGATGATGCTGGAAAAGAGTGAACTAGGCCGAACTGCGCCCAAGGCAACTTGGGGGGATGACGCTGGAAAAGAGTGAACTTGGCCAAACTGCGAGGAGGGCAACTTAGAGGAAAGTTGGAAACGAGGGAGACTTAGCCGAACTGCGAAGAAGGCAGGTTTTTGGGAAGTTGGAATCGACTGAAGCGAATACTGAACTCCAAATACGACCGACCTTTTGGTTGTTGGCTTCTTGGGAATCGATGTGAAACTCCAAATACGACCGACTCTTGGGTTGTTGGAAACAATGGGAGGCCACGCGAGAACTCCGAATACTATGGACTCTTGGGTTGTTGGAAGCAAGGGGAGGCCCCGCTAGAACTCCGAATTCTATGGACTCTTGGGTTGTTGGAAGCAAGGGGAGGTCCCGCTAGAACTCCGAATACTACGGACTCTTGGGTTGTTGGAAGCAAGGGGAGGCCCCGCTAGAACTCCGAATACTATGGACTCTTGGGTTGTTGGAAGCAAGGGGAGGCCCCGCTAGAACTCCGAATACTATGGACTCTTGGGTTGTTGGCAACGACAACTTGGGGGGATGACACTGGAAAAGAGTGAACTAGGCCAAACTGCGAACAAGGCAACTTGGGGGGATGACACTGGAAAAGAGTGAACTAGGCCAAACTGCGAACAAGGCAACTTGGGGGGATG
>NW_028196939.1:0-15000 GCF_037176805.1 Vigna unguiculata
TATGGAAAAAGAAGGGATATTTTACAGCATTAAAAGCTTTTTCATTAGGGCAATCTATTTTTACGGGGAATTCAAAAAGCTTTTTCTGTAACAAATATAAACGTTAGAATAATTTCAATTAACTGGATTCAACGACTCTTTTTTAAATACAAAAATATGAATATAAAATTGATATAGAATATAAGATTCAGTTATGAATTTAGGATATTTACATTCTATATTATGATATTTACATTCTATATTTAATAGATTCTAATAGAATTCTTTAAAATTATTTTATTGAATGTTTAGTAAACAAATATTGTGTTTTAATTGATTCTTTGAATCTCGACAATTGACTAAAATTGGGTTATTATGGTTTCGAGTCAGCCGCTATGGTGAAATTGGTAGACACGCTGCTCTTAGGAAGCAGTGCTAGAGCATCTCGGTTCGAGTCCGAGTAGCGGCATCTTATCTTCTAAAAAAAAGTTCCTATAAAGAATTATTATTTCTATTCCAAGTATTTCTATTTTTTCATTCTATATGGTATTTTCCACTTTAGAGCATATATTAACTCATATATCCTTTTCGGTCGTATCTATTTTAATTTCAATTCATTTGATAACCTTATTATTAGGCAATGAAATCATAGGATTATACAATTTGTTCAAAAAAGGCATGATAATAACCTTTTTTTGTATCACAGGATTGTTAGTTACTCGTTGGATTTTTTCAGGCCATTTACCATTTAGTAATTTATATGAATCATTAATATTTCTTTCATGGACTTTTTCTATCTTTTATATGGTTCTTTGCTTCAAAAAACAAAAAAATGACTATTTCAATACAATAATAACACCAAGTATTCTTTTTACCCAAGGCTTTGCTACTTCGGGTCTTTTAACCGAAATGCATGAATCCTTAAAATTAGTGCCTGCTTTACAGTCCCATTGGTTAATGATGCACGTAAGTATGATGATATTGGGTTATACAACTCTTTTATGTGGATCATTAATATCAGTGGCTATTTTAGTCATTACATTTCAAGAACTCATACAAATTCTTGGTAAAAGCAAGACTTTGTTTTTTTTTAATGAATCCTTTTCTTTTGCTGAAATCAAATATATGAATATGAATGATAAAAAGAATATTTTACAACAAACTCCTTTTCCGTTTTATTCGTCTTATAGAAATTATTATAGATATCAATTTATTCAACAATTGGATCGTTGGGGTTACCGTACTATTAGTCTAGGTTTTATCTTTTTAACAATAGGTAATATATCTGGAGCAGTATGGGCTAATGAGGCATGGGGATCATATTGGAATTGGGATCCAAAGGAAACTTGGGCTTTTATTACTTGGACTATTTTCGCAATTTATTTACATACTAGAAAAAATAAAAAATTGGAATATAGAAATTCTTCAATAGTGGCCTCCATAGGCTTTCTTATAATTTGGATATGTTATTTAGGGATAAATCTTTTAGGAATAGGACTACATAGTTATGGTTCATTTACACCTAATTAATTTAAAAAAATTCACAAATATTGGGAACATTCTATAGAATAAGAAAAAAAACTCCCAATAAAATGATTAAGACCCCATTGAATCAAGTAATGTAATATTGATTCAAGGGGTTCTCACAAACAACAAAAATATTCAATTAGAATTCAATTTCATTTTTATGTAATTAAGAAAATACAAAAAGAAATCCATTTTTTTTTATTGTGCATCGGATTGATTTCTATTTTTTCTTTTTCATTTATTCCCAAAAACTATCTATAAAAAATGAGAGAGAATAGCTTCAACCTTGTCAGCCGAAATTGAAAAAATAAAATCTGGATAAATGCCAATACTTATTACGGGTATAAGGATAGAAATTGAAATAAATAATTCTCGTGGCCCCGAATCAAAAAAATAAGAATTTTGTTTATTAAAAAGCTTGTATCCATAAAACATTTGACGTAAGATAGATAATAAATAAATAGGAGTTAATATCATTCCAATTGCAGTTACAAAAGTTATGAGTATTTTTGTGATGAAAAGATATTTTTGATTGGTAATTATTCCCAATAATACTATAAATTCTGCAACAAAACCGCTCATGCCCGGTAATGCAAGAGAAGCCATCGATAAGGTAGTGAAAATCGTGAATATTTTTGGCATTGGGATAGCCATTCCACCCATTTCGTCGAGATAAAGAAGACGTAGTCTATCATAACTAGTTCCCGCCAAGAAAAAAAGGGCAGCACCAATAAATCCGTGAGAGATTATTTGTAAAATAGCCCCATTCAGCCCTGTCTCGCTTATAGAACCAATTCCTAAAATTAAGAAACCCATATGAGAGACCGAGGAATAAGCTATTCTTTTTTTTACATTGCGTTGACCAAGAGATGTTGAAGCTGCATAGATTATTTGAATGGAACCTAATAACATTAACCAGGGACAAAATATAGAATGAGCGCGAGATAATAATTCCATATTAATTCGAACCAACCCATATGCTCCCATTTTTAATAATATTCCGGCTAAAAGCATACAAGTGCTGTAATGCGCCTCTCCATGGGTATCAGGTAACCATGTATGTAAGGGTATAATTGGTGATTTGACAGCAAAAGCAATAAGAAATCCCATATAGAAGATTATTTCCAGTGCCACGGGATATGATTGATTAGTTAATGATTCAAAATTTAATGTTGGTTCATTAGAACTATAGAAACCCATACCCAGAATTCCCAGTAATAAAAAAACAGAACTTCCCGCAGTGTACAAAATAAACTTTGTAGCTGAATACAAACGTTTTTTTCCACCCCACATAGATAAAAGTAGATAAACGGGAATTAATTCTAATTCCCACATGATGAAAAAAAGTAAAATGTCTTGAGAAGAAAATGTTCCTAGTTGACCACTATACATTGCTAACATTAGAAAATAGAATAATTTAGATTCTCGAGTAACCGGTTGAGCTGATAACGTAGCTAACGTAGTGATAAATCCCGTTAATAAAAGGGGTCCTAGAGAGAGTCCATCTATTCCGAATCTCCAGTAAAAGTCAAAAAAATGGATCCATTTATAATTTTCTGTCAATTGGATTAGTGGATCATCTAATTCGAAATGATAACAAAATACATAGGTTATTAGAAGGAGATCTATGAAACATATACAATAAGTATACCATTTAATTGTCTTATTTCCTTTATGGGGAAATAAGACAATTAAAGAACCTCCGACTATTGGCAAAACTACAACTGTTGTTAACCAAGGAAAATAATTCGTGATAAAAATAAGATATACTTAGACTACAAAAACCCGGGCTCAAAATATTTTTTTATTTTGAGCCCGGGTTTTTGCCAGTAAAAAAAAGTACTTGTATGCGGTTCTTTTTGAAACGTATCAATAAGCTAGACCCATGCTTCGAGTTGTTTCATGCCATAAATAAACTCTAACACTTAAGAAATCCGTCGGACAGGCGGATTCACACCTCTTACAACCAACACAGTCCTCTGTTCTTGGGGCAGAAGCAATTTGTTTAGCTTTACATCCGTCCCAAGGTATCATTTCTAATACATCTGTTGGGCAGGCTCGTACACATTGAGTACATCCTATACATGTATCATAAATCTTTACTGAATGTGACATTGGAACATAATCCTTGAACATCAAAAATTCAACATTTTCAATCTAGTAAATTGGTAAACCAATTATATATATCTATATATGATATATATATATCTATATATATATATCTATATTATATACCAGATGAATCAATGATTTATAAGAATTTTGCTACTAAAAATATATTTATAGATTAATAACTAATAAGAGAATAGAACCAAGATACTTTGATTTCTTATCTTTGTTTTCGCAAACGCAAACATGATTAAAAAGGATATATCATTTCTGCTAATTTGAATGGATTATATAGTACACACTATTCAAAATTAGACTTTTTTTTATGAATAATACTATTTATTCAACAAATTTGATTGATTGATACGGGTTGATTTTCTATTACGATATATTGAGGAAACAATAGCTGGTCCGATAGCTGCTTCAGCGGCTGCAACAGCTATAACAAAAATTGAAAAAATATTTCCTTTTAGTTGCCGCCTATCAAAAAAATCAGAAAAGGTTACGAGATTTATATTAACTGCATTTAGTATAAGTTCAAGACACATAAGGGCTCTAACCATATTTCGGCTCGTGATCAATCCATAGATACCTATAGAAAATAAATAAGCACTCAAAACAAGTGTATGCTCGAATATCATTGACCAACTCCTTTTCAATTTTTATTCATTTCGATATGAATATGAATTCAACGGATTTTATTGCCTAACATAATAAGTCTACAACAAAATCAAGTATTTGCAAAAAGATTTTATACTTTATACATAAATATTCTTTTTCCTTAACATATAATTCAACAAAAAAGAAATGTAATAAATTCTAACAAAATGTAATTTATATTATTTTATTAGTTCGAAAACTTTCTTATTGGCGAGCCACAAAAATTGCACCTATTAAAGCAACTAAAAGAATTATTGAAATTAGTTCAAATGGAAGAAAAAAATCTGTTGATAAATGAATTCCAATTTGTTGACTAGTACTTATCAAATCTTGCTCTAAAATCTGATTGGGTCTTGTCGTCCAAATAATTCCGTGCCATGATGTCTCTAGAATAGTAGTTATTTGTGAAAGAAAGATACTGGTACAAACCATCAAAGTAATTCCATCCCCAACGGTCCAAACACGAAAATTTTGGTAATAGTCCGAACCATTCATAAACATCACAGCAAATATTATTAAAACATTTATAGCGCCCACGTAAATAAGTAGCTGTGAGGCAGCTACGAAATGGGAGTTTGATAAAATATAGAATAAAGATACACAAACAAGAACTAGTCCCAATGAAAAAGCAGAAAAAATCGGATTCGTAAAGAATACTACTCCTAGACTTCCTAATATGAGACCTGATCCAAGAAAGATTAAAATAAAATCATGTAGCGATTCGGACAAATCCATTATATGTAAAATAAAAGATAAATAGAAATTTCATGACCTTATTGATATGACCAGGAAAAAACTTGTTAAATACGAAAATTATCTGTGCATAGAAATTCACCAAATCCTAAGATAAGATATGTGAATTGTTATTAGGTACAGTTGTTATAGAATCAATGGAATTTCATTCTTTTCTTTATGCCAAAGAGTCATTTCAAAAAAATAGAATATCTTTTTTTTTATTCTATATATAGAGAAATTCAATTATTTTTGTGAAGAATTTTGAAATCATTTTATTTGAATTGTTCGAATTGTATAATCATCAATTACTGATACTGGTAAACGACCCAAAGCAATTAGATTATAATTCAATTCGTGGCGATCATAAGTTGAAAGTTCATATTCTTCGGTCATTGATAAACAATTTGTTGGACAATACTCAATACAGTTACCACAAAATATACAGATTCCAAAATCAATACTGTAATTAAGCAACCGTTTTTTTCGAATATCAGTTTCTAGTTTCCAATCAACAATGGGTAGATCTATAGGACAGACACGAACACATACTTCACAAGCAATGCATTTATCAAATTCAAAATGTATTCGACCGCGAAAACGTTCTGATGAGATTATTTTTTCATAAGGATATTGAATAGTTACGGGTAACCTATTTGCATGAGATAAGGTAATCATGAGACCTTGACCAATATATCTAGCAGCTCGTATTATTTGTTCACTATAATTTATGAATTCAGTTACCATAAGGAACATATCGTGAATAGCTCTGAATATTTTTTTTCTTTCTCTTGTTTAAAACAAGTTCTGAATTTTGAATATAGAAGGTCCACATTTTTTTTACAGTGAAAACAGTTGAGACGACGTTGTTAATAATAGATTACCAAGAGAAATGGGTAAAAGAAACTTCCACCCAAGATTTAATAATTGATCTATTCGTAGCCTAGGCAAAGTCCATCTTGTTGTGATAGAAACGAATATGAATAAATAAGTTTTAACTAGTGTAATAAAGATACCAATTATCGTTACAAAAACTCCGTATGTTTTATTTATTTGAAAAAAATTAGAAACGAAGATGTACGGAATAGAGAAATTTGAACCACCAAAATAAAGAACTGTTACAAATAAGGAAGAAACGAATAGGTTTAAATAGGAAGCAACATAAAATAAACCAAATTTGATACCGGAATATTCGGTTTGATAACCCGCTATTAGTTCTTCTTCCGCTTCTGGTAAATCAAAAGGTAATCTTTCACATTCTGCTAGGGAAGAGATTAGAAAAACGAGGAAACCCATAGGTTGCCGCCACAAATTCCATCCCCAAAAACCATATTTGGATTGTGCATCAACTATATCAACTGTACTTAAACTGTTAGATAATCCTAGTCGGTGATGACATTACTGTTACCATCTCTATTACAGAACCGTACATGAGATTTTCATCTCATACGGCTCCTTTAAAGCCTTAAAAAAATATAAGAACCCGGCCAATTATTTCTCCCTTGATATATCCCTAAGATAGATAAGATTCTATTTTCTCGGACGGTTCTGAATTAGACCCATGGAATTCTGTCTGTTCTAAAAAAAATTTTTAAATGAATACACACTTATTTAAAAAATAAAAACATTTGCACATTTATTGAATTTCTTTAGATAAATAAAAAATACAAAAGGTACTTCTGAATTGATCTCATCCTTTAAAAAATTCAAAATTAAATTTGTTGAGTAATAACTTAATTTCATTTTTGCATAAAATACTCTTTTAAAATTATCAAGAACTCCCACATCATTTTCGATTCCGAAAAATAATTAGATGTTCTTTTTTTAAATTATGATTATCTCCATAAATATGGAGTATATAAGACAAAAAAGAAAAAGGAGATCACTTTTACCTCTTATCTTATTCCTTTTTGTGCAAGCAAAAGGGGACTTCAAAAAATTAAAGGATTATTTCGTTCCTGATAGTTATTTATTCAATCAATGGATGGAAGTATACTCTAGATCGGAATTGGGGGGAGTACTGCCTTATTTTTTCTACCAACTTCAAGTCCCCATTAGTATTCTTTTTATATTATACATAAATTGGATAATTTAAAAAAGAAATATACGTTACTAATCTTTTGTGTATTTTGGTGTTTCTAGCCATCCATTAATTTTTTTTATTATATTAATGCCTTTTTTTAATTTTGTTAATATATGTATGCTAATTCATACAAATGATATTGAAAATTTGAAAAAGGTTGGTCTTTTGCGTCCGCTTCAAGACAGGATTACTAATCAACAAATCTTGGGAAAAACAACCACTTCTATACATAGAATATAATATATAGAATCTAATTCTAGAATTTCATTGATTTTTTCACCTTATTCTTATACATAGAAAATTAGACTCAATATTTTTACTGCAATTTGAAATCATCATACTTTCTCTATAAGTAATAGAGTATTCTATAAATTATATTCAAAAAAAGCTGTTTTATTGCACTCATATAACTATCTGATTCAATTATTCAATCCAAATGCGAAAAGAATATATATATATTCTTTATAGATTCTTTTTGTACTTTAAATATAAGGAGAGGCTTATAAGAAATAGTATCAAAAAATTTATGTCTCAACGAAGCACACATAGAGATATCGATAACACACATAGAGTTAATGGTATTTCATAACTAATTGATTGAGCAGCTGCTCGTAGACCACCCAAAAAGGAATATTTATTATTTGACCCATATCCTGACATAAGAAGTCCAATGGGGGCAATACTCGAAATAGCAATCCATAAAAAAACACCAATATTCAGATCAGATAAAACAAAGTTATAGCCAAAAGGAATTACTGAATAGCTTATTATAATGGATATGACTGAGATAGATGGGCCGAAACTAAATAAACGAATATCTCCTCTAGATGGAATAAGATTCTCTTTAAAAAGTAATTTTGTTCCGTCTGCTAGAGCTTGAAGAACTCCAAAAGGACCGGTGTATTCAGGTCCAATACGCTGTTGTATCCCTGCAGATATTTCTCTTTCTAACCATACAATTGCTAGTACACTTATAGTAATTCCTAATATCAAAATAAAAATAGGCACAAATACCCAAAGAATTCCATATATCTCTTTCAAAAATTGCAATCTGAAAAAAAAATGTATATCTTGTATTTCTGTTAAATCAATTATCATTTCAACGATCAACTTCTCCCATAATAATATCTATGCTACCTAGTATTGTCATAATATCGGCCAATTTCATTCTTTTAACTAATTGAGGAAGAATTTGCAAATTTATAAAACCGGGCGGATGAATTTTCCATCTCCAAGGAAAACCATTTTGATCCCCTATTAGAAAAATCCCTAATTCTCCCTTGGGGGCTTCAACTCTTACATAAAGTTCTTGTTTTGGCAATTCAAAACTCGGAGACGATTTTTTACTAATAAATCGATACTCAAACTCATTCCATTCTGGCTCTTTTTCTCTATCAAAGCAGCGGATTTCTAAATTTTCATATGGACCGCCGGGAAGTCCTTCCAAAGCCTGTTGAATAATTTTTATGGATTCTATCATTTCACCAATTCGAACTAAATAACGAGCTAATGAATCTCCTTCTTTTTGCCATTGAACTTCCCAATGAAATTCTTCGTAACATTCATAATTATCCACTTTACGTAGATCCCATTGTATTCCGGAAGCCCGAAGCATCGGTCCTGATAAACCCCAATTAATAACTTCTTTTACATCAACAACACCGACGCCCTCAACCCGTTCTAAAAAAATAGGATTTCGCGTAATAAGTTTTTGATATTCAGCAATACTTGTTAAAAAATAATCGCAGAAATCATAACATTTATCTATCCAACCATAAGGTAGATCAGTCGCTACCCCTCCGATACGAAAAAAATTATGCATCATTCTCATACCTGTGGCAGCTTCAAATAGATCATATATTAATTCTCTTTCTCTGAAAATATAGAAAAAAGGTGTTTGTGCACCAATATCTGCCATAAAAGGTCCTAGCCATAGTAGGTGAGAAGCTATACGGCTTAACTCCAACATTATTACTCGGATATAGCTGGCTCTTTTAGGTACTTGAATATTTCCCAACTGTTCTGGTCCATTTACAGTTATTGCTTCTGTGAACATTGTAGCTAAATAGTCCCAACGTGTTACATAAGGCAGATATTGTATAATTGTTCGGTTTTCCGCTATTTTTTCCATTCCTCTGTGTAAATAACCCAATATCGGTTCACAATCAATAACATCCTCACCATCTAGAGTAACAATAAGTCTAAGAACACCGTGCATTGATGGGTGGTGAGGCCCCATATTGACTATCATGAAGTCCTTTCTTTTCGTTGAGATATTCATAGGTTTTTGCTCGATTTATTCTTTTATGAATCGCTTAAAAAAAAAGTTCATCCAAATTCAAGATCTAATAAATCGAATAATTGAAAATTACTCTTCAATTTAACGAATTTGTGACTGCCGAATATTAAACTGATTGATTAATTTTTTATACCGTATTCCATCTTTCTTTGACAAATAAGACAGTAATCTTTGCCGTTTTCCCAAAATTTTACGTAAACCTGTTTGGGATGAGTAGTCTTTTCGGTGCAATTCAAAATGTGAAGTAAGTCTTCGTATTCTATTGGTAAATTTGAATATTTGAAATTCAACCAATCCCGGTTTTTTTCCTTTTTTTTCTTGTGAAATAACAGGTATAAATGACTTTTTTACCATAAAAAAATAAAAGTTTTTCCTTCTCCTCGATTTTTATAGATATTTTTATTGATCAGTAATTAGAATGACACTCATTTTTAATTTTTTGATAGAAATCCGAAATCTAATTTTTTTGATAACTGAAATCAATCCAATTGAAATAGAGAATTTAAATAGATATAGTATAAAGGAGACTAGTTTGATATATAAAAAAGAATTGTATACATTACATTAGATAAAAAAAGATAATTTTGTTAATGCTTTTTTTTTATGTATACATCATTGAATTAAAATCAATGCCATACCAAAATACGTGTATTTGTTTAACCTATGTATCTATCTATAGATAGATACATATGCTAAATAGAAAACAAAATTAGATTAACGAATTTTCACACGCGGATACATATGTATCCTTACTATACTGAAACGGCTTCCATTATGGGTATTAAACCAATAACGATTTATACAAGCTAAATCTTCTAATCGATATTTTGGCCAAAGAAAAATTTTGAAATTCATTAGTTTTTTTTTCTCTTTCTCATTTCTTTTTTTAGTCAAAACTTTAAAACAATTTTGGACTTTATTTTCATTATAAAATATTGTGTTTCTATGCATACTATTTATATTATTTGGATCTAAACAAATTCTAATTCTCAACTCTCTACGACGTCTAGCAGATAAAATGTTTTCAGGAACAAGTAAATTAAATTTCTCGTTTTCTTTGTTTTCTGTTATCTTTTGATCTTTTGTTCTTGTAATGTATTTATCAAAAAATTTCTTATTAACATGAATTTTTTCTGAGTATTTTTTATAAATTTTGCGTTTATTCTTATGAATTAATGAAAAACCCATCATTTTATACTTAAAAAATTGTTTATTATTTTTTCTAGACAGGCGAACTGGTTCGATAACAAATAGTTCTTTTTTCCTAAATTTATTATTTTTCTTTTTCCTTAAGCCTGAAAGAGTTAAATTCGTCTGTTTTTGAATCATCATAATATCTAGACCTAGTTCTCCTCTTTGAATAGAGGCTATAGTAATTTTTCTTAAATTTGTCAATCTAATAAGGAGACAATATACTTTTACATTGTTAAATATTTTTTGACCTAAGAAATTTTTCCAGTTTAAATGGAAATTCAAAAAATTTCTTACTAAGAATTGAAGTTCTGCCTCCATATTGTTCTTGGGTTTTTTTTTCGATGTTCTAAAAACATCTATTTTTTTTTTCTTTCTAGTAATATTCTTTTCACTAACATTTTTATTTCCTTTAGAATGTAAAAAAAGAGAATGTAAATAAAGTAATTTTATTGGTATAATTTGCGAGTTACCCCTAAATGTATTATAAAATATCACAAATTTGGAAAAGAACCAAAATTCCGGATTGCATATGGAACGATTTAGTATTTTTCTATTGATTCCCGTCCAATCCAAATATTTTCTATCCGGATTTATAATAATAGTATCTTCTGCTATATAATTCTTGATAAAAATATTACTTATTCTATCAAATAAGTCTTTTTTATATGTATTGTAATTAGAAGAAATCATTGTGTTTTTATTTGATTGAAATAGGGATCTATATCGATAAATATATGAGTCTTTCTTATTTGCATAATTCATAAAATTATAGGATAAAAGATCGTATTTATATTGTTTTCTAATTTTTTTTTTTAATGGGATTCCTTGTTGTTCTTTGTAAAGAATTAATGGGCTTTTTCCATATGAATCCCATTTGGTTAAATTTTTATTTTGAGTTACACCACATTTAGTGATTCTATTTCTCCATTTTTGTGATACTAATTTTGACCAGCTACTGTTAGATAAGTTATATTGATAATAATTATTCTTTAACCAATTTGTCCATTGATTTAGTTCAGAATTGAGCAGGTTATTTTGTTTTCTTTTAGAATGAACTATTCCTTGTGCTCCAAAAAAAGAATCCTTTATTTCATTTTTCAGAAAAAAAAAATTTTTATTATATTGAAAAAGAAGTCTTAACTTATATATGTTTATGTTAATAATTCGGGTTTGTAACAAATTTAAAAATACATATGGTTGTGACAAAAAGGAGACATCAAAATAATTATGTGAATTCGCATTCTTATTCTTATTATTAAAATATTTGTGTAATTTTAAAAGAAAGGGAATTATACTTTGATTTGTTTTATAACTTCTTTCTGTATTTGGTTCATTATCGTAAAGCCATTTATTTAAAAATTTTTTTGTTGATTCAAGAAAAAGTTGTAGCTGGATTTTCGGAATACAAATGATATATAGAAAGATATCTATGTATATTTTTTTCATCAAAAATTGAAAAAAAGAATGTGATTTTTTAGTTAAGCTAATATTTCTTCTTTGGAATATCTGCAAAATTTTTTTTTCGAATTCTATCCTTTTACTATCATAAATTTTTTTCTTCGAATGAATATTTGTCTCGCGAATTCCAAGTCCTCTTTTCTTTTCTTCTTTTTTCATTTTTTCTATTTTTTTAATAACTACTTTTCTCTTAGTATTGAGATCCTTTATAGATTTTTTTTTCAATGAAAAATTTGTCGACTTTATCGATTGAATTGAAATGGTTGCTTCAGAAATCATTGAATTATTCTTCCAAATTGTTGAATATTTTTTGTTTTCGCTCAATTCATCGAGTTTTGGGGGTTTCCTTTTAATAAAAAAATATTTTAAATTTAAAAATTCTTGTTTTTTTTTCGTGAGGAATACTATACTTTTTCTAATAATTTCAAGAATACTTTGGATGATCCCTTTTGCTTTTTCTATTACGATATTTAGAAACAGTTTGAATTTTTCACTTAAAACTTTTAGAACTAGAAAAGTGAAAAATTCAAATTTTTTCTTTTTTTTTTTTAGTTCTTTTAAAATGGGGTCGAAAAAGGAAAGTGGATTTTTCGTGGAACTAGAAAAAGGCAATTCAACTTCCATCCCCCAAACTGTTAAAAAACAAAAGTTCTTTTTTTTCTTTGAATTTTTTTTGTTTTCATTACATCGTATTTTAGATTTATGCCAAGGTTTTAGACGAAAAGGAAATAATATTTTTATCTGAATCCCATCTGTTAGCCATTTTTGCGGAAACTCTCTTTCGGATAATTGAACGCCGTTATACGTGCATTTAATATATATTTCTCTCTTCCAATCCATATAATCTTCAGACCATTCTGGAATTTGAAAAAATAGTATACGAATTGTATTTTTAATTATTATAAATGAAGGTAATAGAATATATTTCCTAATAAAGCATTGGGTTATTAATAAAACACCTCTTATTACTTGAGCAAATATAATGCTATCCCAGGCTTCTGCTATTTCTATACGTTTTCTTTCTGCATTTTCCTTTTTTGCTTCCTCCTCTTTTTTTTTCGGACTTTTTTTTGTTTTTTCCTCTATAGAACCTAAAATTTGAAATTCTGTCTTTTTACGAATCCAAATATTTAACATAAAAAATCTTTTCATTGATTTTAAACTATGAAAAGAAAAGAATATTGATTTTTCAATTTTATCCAAAAAAAGCGGCGAATGCACCCTTTTTTGAAAAAATTTCCAAGTAACTGTTTTCCGTCTTTGAGCACGGATAGATCCTTTGATTATGTCTCTTCGAAAATCCGATTGTTGGGAATAACGTCTTAAAGCCAATTCGTTTTTTTGTTCATTATTTTCAGTATCTCCACGATCACGATAAGTCTTGTATTTTTTAAAAAATTTATCTTTATTAGTCAAAATGACTACACGTTTGCCTTTTCTAGAACGAATTTGAGAATTATCTGCTTCAATTTTTCCACCTAGTTGTTCTAATTCGTCCATCAATTTGTATGACCACCGAGGTACTTTTTTACAGATTTCGTTTCTTTTAATAGACTTAGTGTTCTTTCGATTTACTTTTCTTTTTTCGTTCAAATCAGTTGTAATTGCATCAAATAATATTTTGATTATTTGTTTTTTTTCTGCGTCATAATTATAATTCATTTTTACTTGTTCAGGTTCTGTAAATAAATAAGGTACGTGCGAATTTAAGCTTGACACTAATGAAAATTGACTGATTAGATTAAAAAGAAATGTAGTTACTAATAATTTTTTATCAAATGTTTTTCTATTTTCCTCTAATTTTGGAGAATTACTATTATTCTTTTTAGAAATCTTATTATAAAGAAAGATATCTTGAATTTTATTTATAAAAATGTTATTTTTTTTGTAAGTTTTTTCATGTTGGATTGAGGTTGAAAAACCGTTTTTTATTTGTCCACGGAAGGGTCCGTTTAACAAAGGATCTTTTCTTTTAGTTAAATATTTTTTTTTAGTTTCATCATCACAAAATCGAATTCTATTTTCGAATATATCGAGAGAAATCAATTTCTTATCTATCAGTTTTGTGCGATTTATAAATTCATTGCTCAATTTGTTTATTTTTTCTTCATTCCTATAGTACGAATCATTATACAAATCATCAGAGGAAATTTTCTTTTTTGTGAAGAAATCTATTTTTGTTTCCATCAGTTTTTCAAAACTTGATAAATTTTGTGGATACGTAAAAGATATTTTTTCTCTTCCATCACGTTGATATGTATGAAAAAAAAATTCTGAAATTTCATTTTTTACCATGTTTTCAAATTCATTATTTTTTATATATCGAAATGGACGCTTCCATCGTTTATAATTGAAAAGAATATTTATAAGAGGTTTTTGTAACATATCTTTATCTTTTTTTTTTCCTTTTTTAGAAATTTCATTGCTTTGTTTACTTTCTAATACTAATAGTTTTTTATTAAAAAAGGGGAGAGGTGTTCTTCCTAAATAATATAAACAGGTAACAAATAAGAAAAAAGCAAAGATTTTAAACATATAATTTCTAAATTCTGACAGAATGTCTTTTTTTGATTGAATACGGACATTAGATTTAATCCAATTATTTTGCTGTATGCAGATTAATAAAAATTCAATCCATTTTATAAAAAAAGTATGACCTATTATCCAACCAATAAAACTACTTGTTAAAAATAGCAATTTATTGTTACATCGAAACAAATAAATATTGATGAATCTCATGAATATGGAACTCGGTAAGAAAAGGGGATTTAAAAATTGAAAAAGAAGATTCTGAAAGAATCTTCTTTGAATACTAAAATTACGTATTGAATTTGGATTCTTGTATCCATAATTCAAAAAGTTTTTTTGACTATTGCCGAAGAACTGAAATAAAAGATAGGGTATAGCTATGACAGTTATTGTATGGGGTCTACCCAATGCTAAATGCAAAGGCGCATAA